>NC_134499.1:34789632-34839632 GCF_040206685.1 Ascaphus truei
GTTTTAAGTGTGGCTTATAGTGACAAATGGAAGGACGTATGACTGCCAAGAAAGCGGTCACACCGGAAACTTGACTGCCCACAAACTATTTTCTGCTGACTTCTCAAACCACAGAATCCCATTCCAAAAAAAAAAAAAAGTTCACACTGTCCTCATTGCTATAAAGTAACTACTTGCTTTATAACTAATCCGAGTTCACAGAAAACCCCAGAATCTGGTTTATGAGAGGTGATTTATTGATGATTATTCTGCAGAATGATAGATGCTGGTGCTGGGCTCATAACCTGGTCTAAATGTAAAGAAAAACTAAATGTAGGTTCCTCCGTCTCTAAGAGCCAGTTACTCATATCCTCAAGGTACTGTAAATGTGTAAGGCATGAATACAAAATTCAACAAGGAGTTTCATTTAAATAGCTTAAGGAACTGGTCACTCATTATCCTACTGGCACTACAGTTTAATAAAGCTCACCAGAGATTTTTGTCACAATGTAAAGCACAATATACTGTATGGCTAGATTTGACTGAATAGACGCCTGAATCTATATCCAAATGAGTTGTAATTTCCCTATCACACACAACCAAAGTTCAAGGTCTCTATTGGCAATATTGTACCTTGCTTCATTTCTATCATCTTTGCCATCTTATCCTCTGCCTGTACTAACACTAACTGCCCTGACAACAGAAATATACGGTATGGAGCTTCCAAGTAAGAAAATAAGCACTTTAACTAAAGTGGCTATATAGGTAATGTGAACATGTTGCCTTTTAATGGAGTCCCAAGAAATCAAGCCTGCAGGTAAATTAACTGATACGAAGACAGAATTGCTTCATTAGTCACTTGTCATGTGGATGTTACTGTATTAAAGTACCTGCAGAGGCAGCAGTAAATAAAGTTCAGTACATTTCAGAATTAATTATTCTGCACGTGCTTTTCTGTATAAGCAAACAATAGAAACATCCTTTTATTTCATATTCTACGCTTTGTAAAATGTACTAAAGATGATAAAAAAAATATATGTATATATAAATATATCCTCCAATGCAATGAGGGGAAACCAGAGTTTAAGATAACGATGTTTGAATGGTTCAGCAGGGTCTTTTAATACAAAACTAGTAGAATTTTTAAGCAACCCATTTTGAGTGTGGGCTGATTCCTTGGTGGTTTCCAAACAGCAAATACATAATAAACATCAATAGTCAAATCAATCCTATAAATGGTTTAAAGAGCATTGAAGTCAATGGGTTCTTCAATGCAGTAACGCAAAATGCACGTAACCGCACTTTTTCGAATAAGTTCCATAGGAGCAGCGTCATAAAGCACCGGGACGGTTTAGTGCACCCGATCCTGTATCAACTCCTATTGACTTGAACGGGAGTTAATGCCGGATCTTACCCATAGTGTCTGATAAAAGCCAATATTCATATGGCGGAGACTGTGCTTTATTGTCCCTTGTAACGTACCTGATGATAAGAAATTGGAACAGGTTTGCTAAAAACGACCCATTCCACAATCTCACTGCAAGGAGGAGTTGTCAGGGAGCCTGTATATCGATAAAAACTCCCAAGCGAAGCTGGCAGCAGATCCTTCAGAACAAATGGGTCCAGGAAAGTCTCCTTCTCTGTAGAATAAAAAGAGTGGCCAGTGAAATTCCAATTAGGTTCATACTCCTTCAAAAGTATATATCTCTTTATACATATATACAGTATTTGCGCACACACACACACACACACACACACACACACACACACACACACACACACACACACACACACACACACACACACACACACACACACACACACTAAGATGATCACCACACAGCCCTACTGCTCCAACATATTCAACATCAGATAATGGGGAAAAAAGAGAAGAGAGACAAGTGCTAATACACACTAAAGGGATCTATGTAGGAGTGCACCCATTCAAAAGGATTTTCTCTTCTCCATTATCTGTCGGTGTTCCATAGCTTCCTAGGAAGCATTAATCCTTGGGTAGCACCCTTTTATTTCAGAGCGGGTGTAATTTGCATTCATATTTATATTAAACATCAGTTGTGTTTATTGTGAAATATACATAAAAATGTACGGCATAAAAAAAATAACCAAGGTATTTAAAAGGTATCAAAGGCATTTAAAAAGCCACATTGTGTAAATAGCCCAACACTGTAACAGAACAAAAAAAAACAAAAAAAAAGTAGAGGGAAAAAAGGGGAGAAAGTTCACACTATGAAATACACACAGATAAGGAAAAGTGTACATCTTTATTCCAGTTCCGTCCCTGCAAAGAAACGATGCCTGGAATGTTGATAGTGTGTGTACACCACTACTCTGCAAACACAGAGGTAGCTGGTACAACAGTGCATACAGTATATGGCAGTGATCAGGGGTCAGCACGAGTGATTAGATGATGCCTACTGTAGAACAACATTGTTGAGATTCCTTTCTCGACTTTTAACAAGCTTCATATAGTCCAATTTCAATTACAGTTGGAGGAAAGTGCAGCTAGGTCATGAATATGCTTTAAAAAAAACAAAAAAAAACTTTGATGCACAGAATTGTAATTCCACTGCACTCAGAGAAAATGGACAGCTGTGTCCAATGTACAAAACCTTAGATACTGCATTGCACCAGCATAAGGACAGATAACAGAGCTAGTGAACTAGGCGTTCAAGCAGATATGTTAAAAAAAAAAAAAAAAAAAACATCTTTGTACCATATGCCGACAGTATTTTTTTTTAATAATTAATTGTTCATCAAAGTAAAAGATGAGGAACAGGAATGCTAAATTCCCAGTTATTCAAATTCCACATATGAATAATGGATGATTTTCATATTAAACACACACTGTATTAAGCAGTCTACATTTCATTTCATTCTGTGCTTCGTTTTAAAGAGGATTAGTCAGACAAGGAGTTGCCTTTTTTTTTTATTTTTTAATGCAAACTGCATTATCTAGGACCATAATTTTCTGACAATAAGATATATTGTTTTCACATTCTGCAAGTCTATTTCAAACCGTATGAAGTTAGTTGAAGGTTTTATTTTATGCTGGGAGCTAGGAGTAGAAACTTCAGAACACCAAGAAGCACAAACAGGTGTTATTAGTATTAAGTAATTATTGCACATTAACTCTTTATTTGACAATGGGATCGGCCATAGACTTGCGCTGCAAATATTCCTTCCAGTACTGCGGTGAGTAAACGTGAGATTAATATGTAAAACCAAAACATGATGGTATTTCTAATATTGTCGTTATGCTGGGAATGACATACAATTTGTAGATATTTGTAACATGTTTGCAACATTTTCAGGGCAGAGCTTTGAATTAAAAAAATCAGAGTAATTACTAGATGCCCCGTTGAAAACGCATCAGTAACCGCATGCGTACATTTCTCATGGTGACAAAAAAATATATAGCAGCCAACAAAATATCCACCTTTCCCCAGACTGTTAATACTATTTTTTTTAACAAAAATCTCACTGAGAAAATCCAGGACAGAGCTCTGTGTGGAGAGGGTTGGTTTGGAGAATGTAAAGGAGAAGAGTATCAAAGGCTGCACAGAGGTTGAGTAGTATGAGAAGAGTGGAATGGCCTTTGTCTTTGGTACCATGGAGGTCTTCATTATTTTAGTGAGGCCTGTTTCAGTGAAATGAGTAGTGCAGAAACCAGATTGTAGACTATATGAGGAGAGAATACGGTTGGTTGGTGGTGAGAAAAGGAGCAAGCGAGAAGGTTCAAGGAGTTTAGAGGCAAAAGGCAGGAGGGAGACAGGGCAATAGTTAGAGATACCAGTTGGGTCATGCTGGCTGTTTTTGAATTATAGGTATGACTGTTGCATGCTTGAAGGAGGTGGGAAAAGTAGCAGAGTAGAGGGAGGGAGTTGAAAATATGTGCGAGTGTACAGTAGGGATAAGAATAGGAGCAAGAGGTTTGAGGAGATGGGATGGAATGGGGTCAAGTGGAAAAGTGGTAGAGGAAGAAGGAGATTCCTCTGTGACAAAGGAAAGAGAGTCACAGAAGGCAGGAGGAGAGTTAGGAAGAGGTGTAGAATGTGAGGAGATTACAGGGTGGATGCTTTGCTGAACAGAATCCACCTTTGTCTTGAAATAGTCAAAGACATGAGGAGAAATGGAGGAAGAAAAATAGGTAACAGATGGTGTCTGAGTAGAGAGTCAAAGTTCTGAGGAGCGAGTGCAGCAATGGAGCATGCGTGTGTGGCAGATTAGCCAGGATCTGGGGTTAGAAAGGCAAGATCGAGAGAGAGAGAAAGAGGGGCATGTAGATAAAGAGAGGAGGATACAGTAAGGCAGAGAGTAAAAGGAGGAAATTGAGAAATCAGAGAGAAATGTTTTAAGTGAAAACCAGGTCATGGTAGTGGCTGTCCTTTTGGGTGCTTGCTGCAGTCAATTGGTCAAGGCCAAAAGAAGAGGTTAGAGGAAGCAGGAAGCTTCAATACATTTGTTTTGAAGCGACGCCTCGTAGCTGTCGCTGTCTCCGGTACTATAAGCACAGCCTAGCAGTAACCAATATTATTCTCAAAGCATTGTCTCTACTTTTTTCTTTGTAAATCAGCCAATTATTGTGTTATCTTTCCAGTACATACCCAGACATCTCTAGCCCTCTATTCCAGGGGTGCGCAAATTGGGGGGGGGCAGGAGATTTTTCTAGGGGGGCACAGTGGTTACAGAGGTCCCACGCTCTTCCCCAAGGCATTTAAATTAAATGCCAGTGACTGAGCTCCTGATTAGAACCAACGCTAACACCACCCTAACACCTGTCACTAGTTTTAAATACCTGGGCTTATGGTTTGACTCCCACTTAACATTCGGGATGCACATTGATACCCTGACAACCAAGGCCTATGCCAAACTAGGGGTACTTTACAGGAACAAATCCTCCCTAAGTCTCCTGGTCAGAAAGCGTATTGCACAGCAGATGCTAATGCCAATTATTGACTATGGAGACATAGTATATGGCTCGGCTCCTCAAACCCACCTTAGCAAACTTGACACCCTCTACAATTCAATTTGTCGTTTTGTTCTCCAATGCAACTACAACACACATCACTGCGAAATGCTCAAAGAACTAGATTGGTCATCACTAGAGTCTAGGCGCAAAGTTCACCTTTCCTGTCTCACCCTCAAATACTTTCTGGGCAAGCTACCCAGCTACCTGAACTAGCTCCTCACCCCTACCACATGCAGCACCTATCACCTGAGATCAGACTCCAAAAGACTATTCATGGTCCCAAGGCTCAACAAAGTATCCGGACGTTCCTCCTTCTCCTTCGGTGCACCCCAAAACTGGAACAACCTACCAGAGACTCTCATATCCACCACCAGCTTAAGTTCTTTCAAATCTAAGGCTGTCTCACACTTTAATCTGGTCTGTAACTGTTTCATACGCTCATAATATATATTTTCTTTAACTGTGCACGCAATGTCTTGTATATAATGTATACCTTGTTCATTTATGTAACTGTACTTGTAACCATGTATTATTTGTTTTACTCTGTGCCCAGGACATACTTGAAAACGAGAGGTAACTCTCAATGTATTACTTCCTGGTAAAATATTTTATAAATAAATAAATAAATAAATCACGAGGCCTCAGCAACTCCTAACTTGCAGGGATTCAGTTGGCTCTGTGACACGCCGCCATGGCAACTCGGCGTCATTTGGGTCACGTGACATGACCCTGTAGCGTCATTTGACGCGGCTCCAAGACAGAGGGGGGGGGGGGGAAACGTTTGTGCTCCCCTGCTCTATTCTACTTCTAGTCTAGCAACACTCCTTTCCTGCATCCAAGAAATCACAACTCTTTCCAAGTAGAAGTATATCATACAGAGAGGCCCAGCAGTTCAACGCCGGGAAGCCACACGAAGTAGCGATCGCAGGAGGGGACCCTCACCGGTCGCAGATAAAAGTGGTAATGAAGCACTCTGCGAAGTACAGGCGGCTACACCCGGTTGCATTCACAAGCTCCAATGGGGACGGCACCATCACATAGGCCTAGATACCCAGGATTGGCCGCATCCTCAACGACAAGGACACACAGCCGCGCAGGTTCTATAAGGAATGTTATGTTGCTGTGCTGTAATACGAATGTAGTGATCCTTTAAGGATCACAAGGTTCCCAAGTATCTATAATTATATAAAAACGCGGTTATATTACAAATGCCATTGTAGTTGTCTCCCGTTGTCTGACCTCACTCCACATGTGACATATCATCCAGAGATAAGGACTCGGGCCCCCCATCTCAGCAACAGGTATGGGGGTTAGGAAATAGAGGGGTTACATTAGCAATATAAGAATACATTATATCTACAGAGTTATACAGACTGTGATTGAAACTGAAAGTCAGCCATTTAGTGAACCCTGGGAAGCAGGATCTTTGCTGATCGATCACGGGAGAACGAATCGACCTGCAGCTTAGGTAATTGGTTTCAATAAAGGTAATCAAAAGCGGCATATATTAAAACAAAAAAAGGATTTTTTTTTTAAAGTGCCGCTTGGATTGTCTAAGAGTTCACCTGTTCATTTTCCATTTTAGCAATCTGTATCTACCCCAAAGCAATGGAACAACTTAAATCATCACAACAGATCTGCCATAATATATACTAATCAGACTACATATCTATAGTACGCCAACTTGATTTAATTTCATATGATTACAAAGTTTAGCCTTGCCATGACAATGTTTACTATGAATAAAGATAACATTTAAACATGGGTACTGTAATTATAGAGCAATGGTGCTTAAGTTGTCATTCAGAGTCATGGCAGCAATGAATAGTTTCTCAAAGATGCACATTACGTTTTGCTTTAAACAGGGAAATCAGTAAGCATGTGACAAGATTAAGCACTCATGTTTAAAGGCACCTTCCAAATGTTACCATCAAAATTAAATTAAATACTATCCACTTTTTTCTTTTAGTAAAGCAAAACTATTTCCATCTGCCATTTTTAAAACGAGTTTGTAATGCAGTGATTTCCAACCTTTTTTGGTTAAGGAGCTCTACAATTATATTGTGAAATTCTGGGGAACCCCAACCCTCTCTAATAGTGTGTCTCAGATCAGATGCATTGTAAGGAACCCCAAACCTCTCTAATAGCATGTATGAGATCAGATGCATTGTATTGAACCCCAACCCTCTCTAATAGTGTGTCTGAGATCAGATGCATTGTAAGGAACCCCAAACCTCTCTAATAGCATGTATGAGATCAGATGCATTGTATTGAACCCCAACCCTATCAAATAGCAACTCTGGGATGAGATGCATTGTATATTCTTCTGTATTTGGTACAATTTTCAATTGATCTGAAAATTGCAGGGCACACTTTAGGAATGCCCGGGAAACCTGTGTTCCTAGGAACCCTGGTTTAATAACACTGGTGTAAATGTGATGTTTAATCACCATTTGGAAAGGAAAAAAAAAGTATGGGAAGCTAAACGCACTGGGAGCTTCCTAATTTCTAATCATCGTTTCCGCTCTTCCCTTCAATAAAAAACAACCACAGAGCTTTTCTATCCAGATGAATTAAGATTTATCATGGATTGAGCCAAACTCACGTGGGTAAAACAATAAGCAAACCTACAGAACACCAACAAAGTTTCATTGAACACTTTTGTTACCAGCAGGGCATGCAATGCTTGTGCAATATAATATACATTTTAGCAGAAAAAGTCTCTATTTCTACTTAAAATTACATTATGAGTAATTAAAATGTGACAGATTAGCATACCACTCTTACATTGTAATATGGTCTACTGAATTACAACCGTGCGTCAAGTACTCCATCTCACAAGCTCAATCATTTTGTTAGGTTACATCTTGCAAAGCAATATTTGTTTTGTCAAATACGCAAATTTCCCTGGTTTCCATCAAATACTTTGTGAATTTACCAACCCTCAACCCAAAAAACCAGAGTAAATTGTGTGTATGTTTTTAAGCTCCCATAAATAGACTTGTGCAACACAAAGGATAGTTCCCAAAACATCCAGACCCTCTGGTGTTATATCTTGATCCACTTCTTTTCTCCTTCAATAGCCAAACACAAAAGCAAACTTCTGTCTCCAAATGTAAGCTATTTGTAGTTATTCCTTTGATCTCTGCTGCACTACAGGTCATCCCAAGGTGATCCAAACCAAGCATATTCCCACAGAAATCAAACTTAAAGCCTCGGTAGAATATATTACGAACTACTAAAGAAAAATACAAGAGAAAGAATCAAAATGAAATCTTCAAGCACATCTTTTTAAAGGCATAGCACCACGAAACAAGGAACCAGGAGGTGAAACAGGGCATCCAGTCTGGAGTCAAAAAGGTTGGCACTTGGCTGGAAACCGGGTACCAAATTTCACTAATGTGTGATAAGTAAGCGTTTGGATACCAGGACTCACTAAGCCTGCCAAATCATTGCATAAACTGCAATGTTACATGATAAATATATTAATTACTACATCAAACTGCAAGCAGTTGGGGGCAAGAGTGGTTCTCTCTCTACCTCCTAGAATAGTACATATTCCTGGATTATTTTTTATGTAGGGCAATATTAGCTGTGGTGTATGTGGGGTTTAAACAAATAAAGCCAATTTAGACACTAAATTACTCCGTAACAAAAATGTACAGACGCGTACTGTAGATCTGAAATCAATACTAAGAAAAGTCGCACGTAAGAGCCCTATTCAAATTCCTGTGAAACTACTTTTGTGTGATGGAACGCTTACAGCCTTTCAGTACTGTACAGTAGAAGTTAAGTTAAGTTTGTTTATAGAGTCAATGACATCACACCAATCCTATGGTGTACCAGCTAGAGAATTGCTACTAGTGTATGAAGTGTCATGGGTTCGATTCCTGCATGGTATGGTAAAATTATTATTGTAGGGGAAGGTGTATGGATGTGTGTCCATTAGAAATAAAGCATTGAATGTTATAATAAAAAAATAAAATGAAAAAAAAAAAACCTTGGAGATGTGCGCCGCGCATGTGGATGCAGTCTCATGAAGCAGGGAGAGGAGAGATCTGCAGATGCCGGCAAGTCCTCGTGCGGCGGCCATTTCGCGATCCCGGTTGTAACGCTGTCTCATTATGTGGACCCCGAGCACCTCGTTATAACGGGGTTCAGCTGTATTTGTTGTGTGATAAATGAAGAAGTCTTTTTTCCCCCCCCACCGGGCTCTGTCTAATTCTATTCTCATCTGATACCAACTTATCCCTTTGGTTAATAATGGTACCATTATTCATTTATACAAAGCAACAAAGAATGTATCACAAATATCTTTATCATAAAGAAATTAGATGAAAATGCAAAAACCTTCCAAAGCACTTAGTTACCATGGAATCATAACCTTAAAGGTGGTCTTAAGAGTACATAGTACTAGGGTCTTAAGTCCATGAAAAAATATTTACACATACTATATATTATAATTATGTATATTTGTATTTATACTGATCTATGTATGCAGTTTATAGCTAGTAAAGTAGTGATTTCTCCATTCTATGCCTAGGGCATATTATTGGAACAGACGTTTCTCTTGTAAGCATCACAAACCTATTTTTCACTTCCTGTAGATTTATTGCTGTTCACAGCTGGAACATTAAATGACTCAGAAACTAGAACAATTAATCCTAACTGCTATTTGTTTTAATTCAAACGTGTCAACTGGTTTTAGATTTTCAGTCAAGAGAAAAAAAAATAGTTTTTGCCAAAACCTGCAGAGTTTACTTAGGGTTGCAGACTATTCTATACATGAAGTGCGAAGACGCTTACCATAGAAACAGACAAAATGTACTGTACTATTTTTTTTTTATAGCCCGTCATCATTTCTGCAGTTACCTTCTGATGTACCGTGTGCAGCAAATACAAATATCACTTGTGAGCACATTCACATCTCAGACAACTCTGCAGCGCTGCATTTCCCCATTATCTCTTAGCATACAGTGTTTCCACTGCAGCCAGGGATTCTGGGTAATGACATGTAATTATGTACTGCGCAATTATAAAAACAATACAATTTACCATGTTAAAAAAAATGAAATAAAAAAAAAAACTTGCAGGAATTATTGACATTTGTAGAGTATGCAGACTTCTAAGAATACATGATATTGCTCATAAATTTAAACATGTCATAAATTCTATATATTCTGATACGGCCTCATCGCATTTTCTGCCTCAAATACCCATGGGCATCATTGGGGATGTTCTTCTGAAATGTCCATAACGGCCACTTCAAAATATATAGAATTTACTCCAAGACTTGGTTCCCTTTGGTCATAAGCAGGATGTTTTTTTGTTTTTTTTTTATATTCCGTGGTAAATAAGTGCTTTTCCAGGAAACGTTTGAATTCAGTGTTCCCGATGCAATGCAAGATACAAATAAGTAAGCCCTTACTTTAAGGGTGATTGAATCTTTCTATGGAAGCTAGTTACATTGAAAAGAGGTTTGAATATATATCTTTTGACCCGCTACACTGACCACCCTTTGCAAAACATGAAAATTATACAAGCATCAACTTCATTTTCAAATTCCAGAGAATAGCTACTGATGTGAACAACACAGTGATGACTATTTATATATTAAGAAGACACTTATGATCCTCAGGGCTAGATCACACCCTGCAAACAAAAATCTAGTTTACTTCATGCAGCACATAGTTGATCCACTATTGGTTAAAGGCCTGACCAATGGTCACCAAGGTACCGAGGTTGCAAATCTCTCTTCTCTACGTTGCTCCAACAAACTTTTTGTTGTCACCTTGGTCTTGATATGCTTTGGAATCCAGTCAATTACCATCTTTGTTCAATGACTAAGTACAGCTCACTGCCATTTTAATAGCTTTACCCAAGTGATGATGATGTTCGACTTTTTAGCCACCGAAACCCATTCATTCTTTTTCCTTTGTCTGCGTATAATACCTAGCATACATTTTTCCCTATTTCTTGAGTCCATGTTTTACATCCATATGCAAGTACAGTCAGAATACGTTGGTCAAACACTTCTTAAGGCACGGCGGAAGGTTCCCTTGAAATATTGTCTTGTTTCTTTCAAATGTTCTCCAACATACCTTCATTTTCCTACTGATTGTATTTGTAAGGTTCCCAACTACTGATACTTGCTGTTCTAGGTACACCTAGTTTGCAACTTCTATACATTTATTTCAATCTTTGCAGGGATGACATTTAATGATCACTCGGATTGCTGAGATATATCTGGAGTCCCTTCTTATTTGCTTTGGTGAGTCCTCTGATTTGTTGCTGGAGGTCTTCTGGGACTCGTATCAAAAATAACTTTGTTGCCTGAAATCGTTGTTGACGGAAGTATTCACTGTTTATTCCTCTCCCCTCACCCCCAATTCAAATTATTGGACAGTTCTTAAAGTGATGCTGTAAGAAAAAGCTTTTGTGATGTGGTGTCCCACAGAAATACAGCTAAACCCTGTTATAACACGATCCGTTACAACGCGAATCCGCTTATTACGCGATGCAAGCGTGGCTCCAAATTTTCGGATTTATAAATACTTTACAACACGATTATTTGTATCTTAAATACTTTATTGTACATTGCATACAATTGTACATTATTTCTAACGCGATCCGCTTATAACGCAATGTGATTCTTTGGAACCCAAGCAAAGCGTTATAAGGGGGTTGAGCTGTACAATAATTTAGATTTTTTTGATTTACGATACATTATCTGTGGTCTCTTAGGTAGATGTCCATTTAAAACTGGATCATTCATTAACATTACCATTTATCTCTAAACACTTTCTGAATCTCTTTGAATGCCTTATTAAAATGAGTGATAAAAGGATTGCAAATGTTATTTTCAGATTCTATTTTATCATTCTTTTTTTCGCTTTAAAATTCCAAAAGATGTATCCCATGTAATATACTAAACCTTTCAAAAGCAGCATTAATTATATTTATATTAAAACCTCTTTTCAACAAATTTAATTTTTAGTTCTCTGGATTGCTCGAGGTAATCCTTCTCTTCACTGCTATTCCATTGAAGCTCGTATGGTATATTTTTTTAGCAACTTTTTGTGGTGTTTACTTGTGGTGTCAATAGAACTATTTACATCTCTATGTAGAAAGTTTTTAGTCACTATATAATTCTCTTCATCTACGTCAAAGTGCTGATTAAGGAAACCAAAACTCATCCCTTTTAGCAGTAAATACAAGATTCAACTCATTGTGAAAATATTTTTAAAAGGCATTCAAATTATGACCTCACAGATCAGGACAATATCATCTATAAAACGCTCGTAAAAAGACAATATTATCCGAAAATGGGGTTTCATTCCAAATAAATACATCTTCTCATCAACGCAAATCTGTTAGAAAAAAAAAATAGTCATCTAAAAACAAAAAATACTGTAATTGTGGTTCAGAAGAGATACAGCGATGCATAGTCCAAAATAAATTCTTGATGTAATTCACTTAGTATATTCTCCTGTCTTAAAGCTTCTTTAACTGCTAACAAACCAAACCATATTCAAGTTGAATTATATATAGTTTGTCCATCACAGGTAACCCACCAAAAATTAGCCCATACAATTTTTTTTAAATTAAATCTAAAACATAAACACTGTCTTTTATACAAGATCTCATATTAACCACATGTTAAAAAAAAAATATATGTACATATTCTTAAATATTACATGTCAATGAGGTGGGTACACACATATACATATACACACACACTGTATATACATATACACACACATATATATACATACGTGTGTGTGCATATTTCAAAAACGAATAGACAATACCGTTCTGTGACTAAGTAAATGCTTTTATTTGTGCGAGCTTTCGAGATACACTGATCTCTTCTTCCGGCGGTGTTAAAATGGATAAAGCAAGAAACCTGTGCAGAATGCTATTTATAACTTAAAGTGTAAAATGGCCCCTGAATGTTAGTGTATATATATATGTGTGTGTGTGTGTGTGTGTGTGTATGTGTGTGTATACACACACACACATTATATATATATATATATATATATATATATATATATATATATATATATATATATATATATATATATATATATATATATATATATATATATATAGACAAAAAAAGAGAGAGAGCGCACGCCCCATAGCATAATACTGCATAAAATTTATTAAAACAAGGAAGGGGATGGGAAATGGGGGGGGGGTAGGAATCGCACTCACAGGATGCAAATGGTTAAAAGGCAATTTGTGATTATATCACCACCATCCGGTTCTGGATACTGCAACACGTCTCCGTGGACTCCTTCAGGGCTGCCAGACACGATCACCAGGGACCAGATGTTAAAGGCTCCGTTCGCTGTCTGTATAGAGTCCAAAACTCCAGCTCACACTTCCAATGGCCGCCGATCGTATTCCCGCGCTTGGTATAGGCTGCTGCGCGTGCGCGGCGGCGTCGTGATGACGTAATCGCGCTCTCAGTACCCTAACGCGTTTCGTCACCTGACCGGTAACTTTCTCAAAGTTTGAGAAAGTTACCGGTCAGGTGACGAAACGCGTTAGGGTACTGAGAGCGCGATTACGTCATCACGACGACGCCGCGCACGCGCAGCAGCCTATACCAAGCGCGGGAATACGATCGGCGGCCATTGGAAGTGTGAGCTGGAGTTTTGGACTCTATACAGACAGCGAACGGAGCCTTTAACATCTGGTCCCTGGTGATCGTGTCTGGCAGCCCTGAAGGAGTCCACGGAGACGTGTTGCAGTATCCAGAACCGGATGGTGGTGATATAATCACAAATTGCCTTTTAACCATTTGCATCCTGTGAGTGCGATTCCTACCCCCCCCCATTTCCCATCCCCTTCCTTGTTTTAATAAATTTTATGCAGTATTATGCTATGGGGCGTGCGCTCTCTCTCTTTTTTTGTCTGTAGATATCTGTGGAGTTGGTTTACCCTGTGTGAGAGCAGCCTAAAGACCCCTTTCAACATCAGACATCCTATCATCATGGACTAATTATGGAAGGACTGGTTGGAGTTTTTTGATTTTTGTGTCTTTCTTTTTCTCTTTTTTGAGCACGTTCATGCACTGTTTTGTACACTTTTATTGGTTGTGTTGTATCAATATGCACTAGGTCACATTAGTGTAATTGAGATATTAACCCTTTCATACATCATTCACTTTACACAACTTTTTATTCATTAACTATAGTCATATTTAATTTATTATATCACTATTATATTTTTATTTTTTGGCGCCACACTTTTTTGTTATATATATATATATATATATATATATATATATATATATATATATATATATATATATATATATATACTAACATACAGGGGCCATTTTACACCTTAAGTTATAAATAGCATTCTGCACATATATATGTGTGTGTGTGTGTGTATGCACTATTTTTAAGTAAAACCCTATCTTGCTTTATTCATTGTAACACCATGCGGAAGAAGAGATCAGTGTATCTCGAAAGCTCGCACAAATAAAAGCATTTTTTTAGCCACAGAACGGTATCGTCTATTCGTTTTTTATTATTACGCTCGGCTAACACGGTACATACATACATATATATTTGAAAACAGGTATTACAGTATATATAAACTTCCTTTTTTATATTTGGGCAATACTGGAGTAGAATTTTCCACAAACCCCTCCTACCCCACCACTCATTTTTGTTGAGAGGTTACTAGCAAAGTCCCATAATGTGCTGCAAACTTGAAATGATTTTCACAAATGGACAGTCTTATGATTTATTATTACCACCACAACATGGAGACACATAATTTATGAAGGAACAAAATATTCTAAGAGGAAAATTTTCAGAACATACAGAAGATAAATAGCACAGAGAAATATCAGCATTACGCTGTTGTACTAATACGGATGATATATTGTAACTTGTAATGATTTATAACTTATGCATTGCAGAGCAGTGACGGAAAAGAAACAAATTGCTTACTGTTAGCACAAATCCATTTTCAGGTAAAAAATGGGTTTGATCCTTACTAATAAAATAATGGCTTTAGTGCCCTCAAACATGAGCAGATAAAGAATGTACATCTAAATGTGGAATTTAAAGGGGTGACGTTATCCTTTGTAGCCAATTACGGTTTTCTTGAGAAGGGATATTTAAGTGGCTTACTTACCATGATGGACAACGCCCTTCAGCCCATGAATAATGGGATCCAATGCTGGGTTGTTTCTATGACTGACCTGTAAGCAAAAATAAATAAATAAATAAAAAGTTAACGAGTTGCATAAATTCTGCCATCAAATGGAACAGCACTAACGGTATTTATATAGGTTCAATTTTCTAAATTCTACCTTCTTATGCACAATGGTTCCAAAATGATTCAGTATATATTTTAGCAATTCAAGAATCAATCTAAATGTAAAAAAAAAAAAAGTAAATGAAATAACACTGTAGCACTAATATAAAGATATTCCATTAAAACACCGCTGACGAGTGAAGATATTATCAGTTATAAATTTATCTTCACATATCTAATATTCTGTGTCTTGGTTACTGCATTTTAATATGATGCTCACGCCAGGCGAGTCGGTTCTAAGCATCTGACCATCTCTTTGCAATTAGCCCCAGACTTTATGCAACGGCCAATGCTGAAGGATTCGGGGAGTATTTGATGCCGTCATTGACGTAATAATTGGTGTGTGACAATAGTAGGGGTCAGAGTACTGTTACTTTTTATTTTCACACTATTTGCAATCTCACAATTTTTATTTGCTTTTAAAGACCATTTCTTTTTAAAGTCCCACCCCTTCTTACTGTTCCAGCAGAAATCTTGCTTAGATTTTTTTTAAAAACATTCCAAACGCCCTTGCCCGAATATTTACTATACATGGATTTTAAATGTGGCACAATACAATTGCTTGTTTTTAAGCCACTTCGACAACTGGATACATTGCATCTGAAAATAATGCCAAACACTCACTTTCCAGCTAGAAATCGTCATTCTGTTTCTCCGTTTACAAAATATTTTCTTTTCCCTCTAAAATCACCGATTATTAAATTATCAGCACAGAGGGGCAGCCAAGTTCTTGGGAAAAAGCTTTTACTATAGGAAAACCCCCCAAAGTGTCAGAGTAGCCAAGTATAAAACTAAAGGAACGTAAAGTTATTAGCAGCCAGGGTAACAAGATCCCAACTACAATGCAGTAGGAAGACCAAGGAACCAAACTACGAGGTTATCATATACTGTACAGCTCAACCCCGTTATAACATGATCCGTTACAACGCGAATCCGCTTATAATGCGATGTAAGCGTGGCTCCCAATTTTTGTATTTATGAATACTTTAAAACACGATTATTGGCGTCTTAAATACCTTATTGTACAATGCATAGATTGTACATTATTTCTAACGCGATCTGCTTATAGCGCGATGTGATTCTTTGGACCCCAAGCACAGCGTTATAAGGGGGTTGAGCTATACAATAAAAGTTGGCATCTACAGTATATTAGGCAGTGAAAATAACTGAACTCTGTGAATCAGAGCCCTAAATGTTACAGTTCACAGGAAATGTAGCTATCAAAACAAATAGATATTGGCAAGTTCTGTGGATTTAAAAAAATAATAATAATATGCTTCATGGAGAGCGGTGTGCGCTAGAGGCTATTGAAGATCATGTCAGCTTCAATGACTTGAAGGGAAATACAGCCGAATCATCCTGACTTGTTGAGCTCCCATTCTGGTATTATCAGCCATGCCTGAAATGTTTTCAAACTATTTTAATCGCTTGGGGAAGCTCACGGGAATGTCACTACAGGTCTGAAGGAAATGCCACTTGACACGCACATTGGATACTGTACCTTCTAATGTATGTTGTTTCAATGGGAAAAAATGGTCTTTATATTGATTAGCACAAGAGTAAAAAAAAAAAAACCATATTCATTGATCAAAACTCGCAGCCTTTAGGAGTAATAAATCAGCAGTGTGAAATATTTCCAAAGCATATATTGGCGCAGTGCCGGGCCCATAAACGGCATTAATGTGGCCCTACTCTTAATTTCATACTAGTTACATTAAAGCTGCAGTTCAGTCTTTTTTTTTTAAATTTATTTTTTTACTTCAATAGTTTCATGTGTGCAATCTCTAATTACCTAAAGAACTGTATAGCTGCCAGTCAATTCGTTCTCCATGTATTGATAGGCGAAATTTGGTGACATAATTAGAGCTGGCATGTGTTTTTATTTGCTTCTGTCAGTCAGTGGAAGCTCATGAATATTCATGAGCACTCCTGCACTGACATGTGCTAGAGGGAGGGCAGGGCTGACTAAGGCGTGTGCCAGGGCTTGTGACAGGACATGAAGGGGCAGTGCCTTAGCAAATGGCTGTTAAAATAGAATACTAGAAAATTGGTCTTTCAAAGTGTTTTTTTTTAAAACAGAAAATGCTAAAAGTATTTTTTCTTACTACAGAACTGATTTATTAAAAAAAAAACACATGCAGGATATTGACTGAACTGCAGCTTTAAGTGAGTTTCAGTGCAAAACTGCACTAACCGGCTAAGTTATGCTACTGAAAATATTATGCTATAAATGTTGGGAAAATGTTGAAATGTAATCATTTGTAAGTCTTTCAACGTATTTAAAACAACATTACGTTTGTGGCCCTTCTACGCCTAAATGTTTTTTGATCTGGCCCCTTTGCAGAACAAGCGGCAAAGCCCCGGCACAGTGCGGCAGAACAAACAGCAGAGCCCCAGCACAGTGCGGCAGAACAAGCAGCAGAGCCCCGGCACAGTGCGGCAAAACAAGCAGCAGAGCCCCGGCACAGTGCGGCAGAACAAGCGGCAAAGCCCCAGCACAGTGCGGCAGAACAAGCAGCAGAGCCCCGGCACAGTGCGGCAGAACAAGCGGCAAAGCCCCGGCACAGTGCGGCAGAACAAGCAGCAGAGCCCCGGCACAGTGCGGCAGAACAAGCGGCAAAGTCCCGGCACAGTGCGGCAGAACAAGCAGCAGAGCCCCGGCACAGTGCGGCAGAACAAGCAGCAGAGCCCCGGCACAGTGCGGCAGAACAAGCGGCAAAGCCCCGGCACAGTGCGGCAGAACAAGCAGCAGAGCCCCTTCACAGTGCGGCAGACTGGGGACAGGTTTTTTTTGGCATGACTTAAAAGAAAGATATTTTGTTTTTGTAACTCTAGTATTTGGCAATACAGCTACTTCAACCTAAATAAATCATTGATTAAGGTAAATTTGGGGAAATACTATATGTATACACACACACACACACACACACACACACACACACACACACACACACACACACACACACACACACACACACACACACACACACACCATTGCAGCTTTAATGTACAACTTGGCTAATTGTATTTATTATACTTAGCAAAACTGCTTATTTGGGATGTGACACAAACAGATCACATTGCTAATTGGCCTTTACAAGAAGTCTGCAACAGCAGCATTATTTTCCATCATCCTTTTTGATCAAAGATGACTCAATTATAATCACTTTAAAAGTACCCCATCCCTACCAAACATTTATCTTTATACAAGCGTTTTTCATAGCCATCTCATGGCGTTTTAATTACCTCTGCTTTCTGTCTCTTAATATAAGCAGTGTGTTTTCTACCTTTACACGTGCTAAACGTACATGCACATATTACTCACTTACTACATTGAAATATGTGGAGGTCCTTCAGTGAGGCAGCAGGGATATCTTATTATATCCATTATTATTATTAATATATCTTATTATGGGGATAGCTTATTATAATTATGTTTTACTCATTTCGTTAACACTGCTTTTTTTAACCAGTCTTCTGTACTGTAGTTAGGTTACCTAGTGGCACGGAGATTCTCTTTTATAATCACCATATTGTCTATATCCATTTAGAATTTTTATCCCAAGGTTTTCAAGCTCTCCTCACTTGGCCAACATGTCTATTTACAATTTATACAACTCTTGTTCCCGGATTCTGCTGTGCGTTGTCATTTTGTAAGGTGTCATCTCTAGAGAAACATTATACATGTAGGCCCACATCTACTTAGCAGTGCTAACACACACACACACACACTTTGTATATAGCAGTTCTCAACATAGAGATTCAATATAAAAGTAAAGAGATCAGAGCGGTCAACATTCAAAACAGTTCGATGCACTTTACAGGGTTACGGATAAATAATATTGTAATGTGCAATTATCTTATAATCTCACCCACCCTAGTCTAAGCTTCACGTTATTCAGTGTAGGACGGATCGTGGCATTTATGACCCAATGTATCAGTTCCAAAAACGATCACTACACCCCTCTATCGTACTCAGCCCAGGTTTTGATGTACTTTGGTAATTGATACTTGAGAATACATCAGCTCCTCTGTTATTCTAAATAATGCCGCTCTGTCCCCCCCACTCCTCCTGAGATGGAAGGGAGCGCCTGCTCCACATTCTAGCCAATGGATTTTTGGCGGTATAGATATGTCTAATTAAGGTTTTTGTAGTTCTGGGGATACCTGTATCGCTAAAGCCAGCTGTGCGCAAACCGGCGGGAGATGTGTCCGGGCAGTTGCCGACGTCCCGCGCTCTTCCTCACAGCATTTAAATTAAATGCCGGGGGATCGCGTGAGGCCTCTGCAACAATGAAACTTCCCCAGATTCAGATGCTGTGACGCGTCTCCATGGCAACGCAGCATCAAATGACTGTGCGGGGTCATGTGACTTGACATCACCAGCGTCAAATGACACCACGGGTTACGTGACCTGACGTCATTTGACGCAGCTACAAGGTAGGGGGGGGGGGGGGCGCGCGAGCTCCGGAGCAGGCAGCTTCCAGCAAACGTTTTTCTGGCCAGGTTGCATATGGGCTAGTTTCACAGGAGTCACGTATATGTTCTATGAAAGATTTGATAGTTTGTTGCCGTTGGTGAGGCAGAAACCGAGGTCCTACGTAATTCTACCCAAATGTCCTGCCACTCATCCTTATCTAATCTCCTCCCTATGTCAGAGTGCCGGCTTCAAGTGTAGGTGTTATATCTTCTGTATAGAGATAACTCACGCTGAATCTTATACAAAATACGCTTCGGCGCCTCACTATAGATAATATATTCTAACGTGGATAAGTCCCTTAGCAAACTTGCTTTGATCTGGAGGTTTGTTAAAACATTCCGTATCTGAAAGTAGTGGTAAAAAGGAATTCGTTCCATTATATCTTGCCGTTGTTGCATTGTGATAACAGCACCTTGCTGGTAAAAATGTTTAAATCTGAAAATATCACTGTATTGAACACAGTGGGTAAGTGGTTTAAATTCTGCGCCGTTGAAGGGCTTAATCATATTCATTTTAGTACACGGCGTAAGCGTATTGGAGAGCTGCAGCTAGGAGGAACTCACAATTCTCCAATTCTGATGGGCATTTTGGATAAAAAAAGGATATGTTTTCACCCTGATTGTCCCTTTATTTGAAGAATCTGAAAGAAACATAGCTATTGGCCTGGCCTCTGTAAGCATTTCCACCAGTTGTACCCAATGGGCATCTGATGGCCTGGAGTACCAATATGTTAGTGCTCTAAGCAATGCTGCAGAATGATACAATTTAAAAATATGGGGTGGGCATAAAATCCGCCACCTAATACGAGGCTTTTTATCATTCCAAATGAACCTCATGCGATTCCTAATTTAAAAAAAAAAAAAAAGATTTTTGGAGCACGAATGGGCATAAAAATAAACAAATTTCGGCAGCCATCATTTTTGATCGCTGTCATTCTGCCCCATCAGGTCAACAAATTTCCTTTCCGTGAGTCCAACACCACACCCGGGTCAATGAGACTTTGCTATAATTCAGCTCATACAATCACTATAAATTAGCAGGGACTATTAGTGCCCCAAATTAAGTAATATGATCTACTCCTGACTGAAATGTAATCCCGAACGGCAGATTGTGGGGAGGCGTGTCCAGCCACATCAGTTTAGATTTCTTATGATTAAGCCCTCCGATAGATACATCATGTTAGTCGCCTTATATTATCTGCTCCTGGTCTACTACTTCTAAAACCTGACTGACATTTCTGCACTAATCAGCACATGAGGGGCTCTGATTGAGCCACCTGTGCTGAAACAGGGATATCCACAAAATCCGGCCTGTTGGCGGCTCTTGAGGACTGAGTTTGGAGACCCTGACCAATATCGAGTGATATAGATATGATAGCATGGTCAGAGAGTGAGATCTAACCAATATCACATGATTTGTGCTGCAATCTCGTTTAAGTCTCCCGTAAATCGGTTGATTCTTGATATCGTTAGGGGAATACAGGCATACCCCGCTTTAAGGACACTCACTTTAAGTACACTCGCGAGTAAGTACATATCGCTCAATAGGAAAACGGCAGCTCACGCATGCGCCTGTCAGCACGTCCTGAACAGCAATACCGGCTCCCTACCTGTACCGAAGCTGTGCGCAAGCGGGGAGACTATAGAGCCTGTTACACATGCGTTATTTACATCAGTTATGCACGTATATGACGATGGCAGTACAGTACATGCATCGATAAGTAGGAAAAGGTAGTGCTTCACTTTAAGTACATTTTCGCTTTACATACATGCTCCGGCCCCATTGCTTACGTTAATGCGGGGTATGCCTGTAATATTTATAGTTCCTGGAGCTAGGATACCTATTAACCTAGACATTAGAGTCAGTTTTGATAGATAAGTTTAAGTAAACCATGGATCGGCTCCTCTAAAGAAAACACAATCTCCTGATCTGTTTTTGAGACAAGTGATTGGGTTAAAATCTCCTCCTAGAATTAATAACCCCTAGGTTTTTTCTTTTATTAGCGAAGTGAGATTGTCAAAAGAAATCTCAGTGAGCTGCCATGGCTAGATGCAAACTGTAGATATTTATCAGTGTTATAGTATGGGATTCAATGGCACCCAGAATAACAAAATCACTCTGTCAGTAAGATATGAGATCACCAATGGGCATGTTTTGGGTATTAAGCTGGGGACATCTTCTTTTGTAAGAAAAACTGGAGAATTGTCCCTCGCCATCCCATTTCTGAACGAACATAGTGTGTTCAACATCAATAAGGTGCATGTCCTGTAAGAAAACCATTTCTGGATTCTCCCTCCCGAGGGCAGAAATAATTTGTTTTAATTTAATTGGGGAGTTTGAACCACGCACATTTAAATATAGACATTTCACTAGTAACATTAACTATTAAGTAATCATATCGAAGATAAACTTCTAAGATCAACAGATATTGGTTGGTGTCCCCGGCCAAACCCAGAAAACATACAATTAATGACAGCACACCCATATATTTATCCAAACCGGTTAAAAAAAAACTGCAGTATTGTTACCCAGAACCAACCCATCTAACAAGATGAACTGACAACCAATAAACATTAATAAAAAGCATGAAACAAAGTATGGGCCCAAAATGGGGAGCAATCAAGTATAAACATATTGGGGACAGGTGAGCCACAAGAGCGCCATAATTATCAACCCACGTTGTGTTAATGTTATTCCTGACTTTATCCCTGGCAGGGTTGATGCACAAGTCCTATGCAAAGCAACTACTTCTATCAACCTTCAGATGAGGCACGCATTTGCGAAGCCAAAAATCCCTTAACCACTTTCTCTGAACACAGGAATTTGTTTTCATTGTGTTAGATGTACATACGTTTCACCAGTCACCAGACACCATAGGGCCACCTTAACTCCCGCTTTCATAAGCTGTCCTCGCCATTTGAGCATTTCTTATTTTCCGTGAGGTTTCAGCACTGAATTCGGGGAAGATCATAATTTTGTGCTGTTGGTAGGATAGCTGTTGCTTCTGCCGGGTCATCTTCAATATGGTTTCTTTATCCTTATAAGGCAGAAATGTAATGACCTATACGCTCTTAAAAGTTAAAACCCTGGAGTCTGGATGTCTTTTCCTATAATCTCATCCAACAGTGATTGGACAAATTCTATAGTGGAGCCTTTTTTGGACCCTTCAGACAACCCAAAAAAAGAAGATCAGACGACCTTCTGTCACAATTTTCATAGTCCTCCAATTTATCTTTGATTTTGGTCATTTCACTTTCAATTGAAAGATATTAGTTATGTATTTCTTCAAGCTGCATTTCAGTTGCCGTGACTATGGTCCATTTCAGTTAGCTTTTTTGCAGTCGGTCTAATTTAGAGAGTCTACAGTGGCCACTTGATGTGTTAGGTCATTATGGTTGGTCTACAGTTCCTTTAAAAGGATATGTTCAAAATCAGAACATCCAGCTGCCTGTGAATTGTCCGAGTCCTCTGTTTCAGAATCAACCTTATTGGGGGGTTCCTGATCACCTGCTGACTTATCCCTCAAGAAGTCCTTGATGGATTTGTATCATCTTATTTCCTTTAGTTTTGCTCATTGGGGATTACTTTCAACCCATTAAGCAATCAAATGTCACTTAGCTGTGCTCTTTTAGATTCCTTGTGTGTCAATGCTGTGTTCAGTCAGTACTAACCTACACCTGATTTGAATCTCTGCCTCACTTCACTGTAATCCACTTCAGGCTCTGTGTTGGGAAACACGGGAGAGATCACCCAGCATCAACTTTCTCCATCCCCACCCGGTGAAGGGTGAACTAGTACACCACCTGGGTGTGTCAGGCCCCTCGTACCTGCTGGCGGCAATCAATTTCTCACTACGTACAGGGAACCGACAAGAACATATACCAGGGGACCCTTCGAGGTCACAGCTTACAGTCAGCGGTTTACACCAACAGGAGAGGCTCTCACTGGGCCCTCTGAGCTTAAAAGGAGTCTTAATTGGTGGTCTGGAGGAGTCACATTCGCATGTTTTTACGGTTTCCCGACGAAGCTCTGAGACAAGATATCCTTCTCTCCACGTCTTGGCCATGCCCCCTACTAAAACTGCTATTGATATCGTGCTAGGAAATATATGCCAAGTATTTATTAACTATTCAACATGTACCACAAGAAAACATTACTGTTTCCAACACAACTACACTAAGTGAACCTTTGTTTAGTAATGGGTTTTCAAAAATCATTCATTATGTGAAGGCAAGTCCGACTTCCCACTGAATGTGTGATGCAGACTGCAGCCATCTGTATAACTCTCCCACAATCTAAGGGCCGGGAAAGAATAATTTTATTATTGGTTACAGGCTTCTCTGACCAATAGGTAAAACAACATATCAGTATGAGGCTGATTGAAAAACAAAAGATAAGCCATTATTAAAATGGAACGCTGTGCTTAAAAACAATGTAGCCATTTTCCTCAATATTTAAAACATGTCTTGTTTTAACAAAAGTCAATTATATTGCAACAAAACACTGAACCACCAGCTGTGTAAAAAAACATGCAAAAAGTTGATTGATAGAATGTGTCATTTGCTGAACAGCAAAGTGGGACAGCTGAGATTTTATTTAAAGCTATTTTGCTGCACCATGCCACTTACTCTCCTTTGAGAAAATAATATGATTTCTTCATAGACCATGGAGTCTGCTTATTTAAGCAGCAGTGTACAAGATCATTCAATCCTTACAACCGGTGAGAAAGAGAAATGACACACTAGGGGGTAACATTTTATCAGGATGAAGTCTATCGTATAAAAACGGCCATTGGTTTTAAACGGTGTTCCTGCATGGAAAGTAATACCTTGGATACCTCTGCCTTTAGGAAGCTGTGAATGGTCCATTTAATTGGCGATCTTGGTATAAGGCACTAGCACTATTTTTACCCAAGTCAGTGGGACGATAATAACTATGCGTTGGAGAGCCAAGATGCGATTACAACGGGTGACTAAAAATAAACCATTTTCTAATGAGTGTATTTAATCATTACAAAAGCGACGTTCATTTGTTCAGCAGGAACATGGCCAATTGACAGATTAACTACACCATGGGAGGCCAACTCCAGTCATCAAGGGCCACCACCAGGTCAGGTCTTCAGGATATTGTCTGTTTCAGCACAGGTGGCTCAATCATTCTGTTGGCCATCCCTCTCATTCAATAGGCTGTAAATTGGCATTGAGATGATTTTGTTCCATTCAATTGAGTGGAGCTGTACTCTTCCCCAGCACAGGGAAACGGCTTCAAAGTATCTTGAAGTGAGGGCATAGAGAAAGAAGTGAAGATGACTCAGTGCCTGATTGCAGGGGTGCTCAACTCCAGTCCTCAAGCCCCCGTAACAGGTCAGGTTTCAGGATATCCCAGCTTCAGCACAGGTGGCTCAATCAGAGGCTCAGTCTTTGGGCCTCCTGTGCTGAAGCAGGAACTGAGATCCACCTGTGCTAGATCAGGGATATCCTGAAAACCTGATGTGTTGGTAGCCCTTGAGGCCTGGAGTTGGCCACCCCTGCGTTACCCTTTTTATACAGCACAGTTTATACATCATTGACTACGAAGCAATGAAAACCAAGACGACATAAGTGACCAAGTGCATTCTTCTATATTTCATCCTGTTTCAGGCTTCCCGAGTCCTACCCTCATATCACACCAGGGGTTGGGATTGCTACATTACCATCATCATTATGAACTCACTAGACTTCCACAAAAGACCAAGTAACCTTAGTTGAGATCCCAAAAACTCGTTCTACTTAACTTGGCCACATACTTTAAAATTACTAAATTGGTGGATTGCTGCTTTACGTCATAGAATTGTTTCTACTGAATTCTCAGAGTAAAAATCCCTGCTACATGCTTGATAGTCCTGTTCAGCATAATTAAATGACCTATTGTACTATAGTGTATTACGACGTGTGATGGGTGCTATCCCATTAACCACATTTTTTTAATGTCTATGACCCTCTTTGTAAAAAAAAAAAAAAAAAAAAATACAAATTCTGCTATTATCTGGTAAATACACCTTTTTGTGTTAAAGTGGTTTCACATTTTTTTTAAAACTAATTTTGAGCCCTGACCCTAATTTTGAAGCATGAAGTCTCAGGAGCTAAACCCAGTTGATGATAACTGCAGGACAGAATGGGTCATTTGGTCATGTCCATTTCACCGTGACCACATGACCACAGAAGTTCGGCCGCAGATGGAGTATTCCGCTGGTAATCCGGCCATTTCTAAGGTAAGTTTTACTGCTAAGGCTAAGGGGTGTTAATTGTTCGGGTACAGGGTTTTAGGTTAAGGGCTTAGGGGAGCAGGTTTTCGGTTCAGGGCTTAGGGGATGAGGTTTTAGGTTAAGGGCTTAGGGGTGTGGGTTTTCGGTTAAGGGCTTTCGGGTGTGGGTTTTCGGTTAAGAGCTTAGGGGAGGGGTTTTCGGTTAAGGGGAGGGGTTTTCAGTTAAGGGCTTAGGTTATGGAGTTTAGGCACTTACCTTCGTGGTGAAGCAACCGGTGGTGACAAGTCGCGGCAGGGTGAGTAACGGCAAAGCGCCGGCGGTCATTTGGTCGT
Organism: Ascaphus truei; assembly: GCF_040206685.1. NCBI lineage: Eukaryota > Metazoa > Chordata > Amphibia > Anura > Ascaphidae > Ascaphus > Ascaphus truei. The sequence goes on from NC_134499.1 coordinate 34,816,005, forward strand.
AGTGAAACATCCGCGACCAAATGTCATAGATCGCTGAAGGGGCTGGGCATAGAAAATGCCCGTTTAAAGGTCCCGGATCTCACGAGCCAATGGGAAACTGCAACTTCATCGCTTGCAGCTTCCTATTGGCCTGTGTGCCGCGCGACCTTTCAACAGAAGTGAGATACCAGCATCACCTTCAGATGTAAATATCTTGGGTAGCAGGGGGTCCCAGGAGCCGAAATGAACATGGTTCAGCTTCGGAGAACACCAGCTTCCCACCTAGAGGGGATTTTGTTTTTGTAAAGGCATTGCGCCTTTCTTTAGAAGGCTCTCCGATCATCCCTCCAGCAGAAAATCTATAAAAAGCATTTCTAGTTACTAATTCATTTTACGTTACAGTAAATACAATGACAGGTGCATCAGCCCAACACTTGCACTCCAGGAGCATTTCATTTAAAGAAAACTATTTGAATCACTGGAAATGATTCTTTTTATGCTCCTGAAAGGTAAAAACAAGATGCACACAGACACAAAGCATGATGCATCCCATTGGAACACGGCCATCGTGTAACTCCACTAATTGCAAGCTAACACAAATGAGGTCATAACGGAGCAAGGGGCCTTAATACAGATATATAGATAATTACACTTTGTGTCAATCTTTTCCAAATATTGTTGCAACTTTATTTTGAGTCCAGCAGAAATGCAGGCAATACATTTTTTTAATTTTTTTATTTTAGTTTGAACTTTGAGCTGCAGTGATCCGATTTGACTTGAGGCAGTAGGTGGTAAGTAACTATGGATGACTGCATTGTACAGTCAAACGCTAAAGTGAGGCGACAGGTGTATGAAGCCAAGGCCATAGGCTGTGTTAATTGTGTTATGAGGATAATATACAGAATGGGATACAATACTAATGTGAACTTTGATTGTAATCTTTAATCTCGGGCTGTGATCTAAAATGAAACATTTAGCATTATCCACTCGGACAACAATATCAAGAGAAATAAGGAGGTTTCCTCCAATGCAGTGCCGGGCTTTACTGATCAGCTGAGACTCGACTCGAGTCTGGTTCCATGGAGAGAGCACCAATTATTCCCCATTACAGAGTGCTAGAACCTGGTGCACACTGTCTGTTTGTTTTGTATACGCAGAGAAAATATCATTTTAAGTGCTTTACTTCTTTAGGATAGAAAAATAAGGGTTATAACATAAAGAGAGAAACCCGCTCAGCCTTCATCCAAGAAAGTGGTGGGAGCACTAGGGAAATAATATATGAACACAGAGATAACGGAGCTGAACCCCCGAGAAGGAAAATCAATAAGGTGATTGTAATATTACCATCACCTTATTGATTGTCCTTCCCTTGTGGCCCCAGACATCCGGGATTACTAGAACATTAGTATCTTTAGGATTTTAGCTGGCAGGTTGTAGTGGTTATTACTCTATTTAGACAGGTTGTTTGTGGCCCTGTTGTCCTGTTCCTAATTTGGCCATTTGAGCCTGTCGGACAAGCAGTTCTTTCGCTGCGTGTATTTGACCCATTAGGTTAAAGGATTATACACACTATATCCACCTTATTTGGTGTATCTTTGCATCACCAGCTGGGCTTATATGTTTAGGTCTAGTGTTCCCATTTATTTTATCGGTCCAAGGACCAATTCAATTTGTTGTTTTAATTCATTCATTTACTTTCAGGTATTAGGGACCCAATCACTTTTGAATCTAACTTCGGTATCATTGTCATCTATGTCAGCTCATTTTGACAGATTTGATTATTACTGTGGTAGGTGAGTGCATCTTATAGGGGGCCTTTCCTCTGAGCTTACTTTCACCCCCCACCCTCCCCCTCTCTCAGGGGTTCAGCTCAGTTATCTCTGTGTTCATAGAAAAATAAGAGCAAGGAGTCAACACCATTGTCCTCCGTTCATAAAACTCATACTTCTTCAAATCATGTCTACCACTAAAAACTATATGATCTTGAGTAAGTCACTTTAAATCATTGTGCCCCAGTTTACCCATTTGTAAGTGTTTACTAGTACCAGCATCTTACCCTTCCTTACTTTATAGGCTGGCATCTAAGCAAGACATGCTTTACTTCTGCACATAACAACCCTCATGTGCCAGGGAACTTTGTAAGTCAATGTAGCACATAAAATATAAATGCAGGTTCTTGTTGGATATAATGAGATGTTAAAATGTGACATCGGATTTTCTGTTCACATTCCCCATGCACTCATAAGGACACTAATGTAATAAGGGTTTTGATGAGGGTATTTTAAATGTAACTCACAAAAAACACAGCCTTTCCCATGCATAATGCAGCTTTGTTAAGAGATGGTTCTTGTAATGCATATCATTTATTTATCGCCTAATTTATTGATTTGAGATGGCAGTAGGCAGAGCAGGTGTGGCCAACTCCAGTCCTCAAGGGCCACCAACAGATCCGTGTTTAAGTATATCCCTGCTCCAGCACAGGTGGCTCAATTAGTGACTCAGTCAATGACTACGCTACCTGTGCTGAAGCAGAGATATCCTTAAAAAACTGATCTGTTGGTGGCCTTTGAGGACTAGAGTTGGCCGCTCCCGAGTTAGACATTTGGAAAAGAAGTTTCTATTAAGCAGAGCCCAGAGCAGCAAAATTGCAAAACGGTCCAATAAATCTCTAAAATGGTATCCTTAAAAATGTGTTGGGTTATACAGTATATCGGTTATCTCCACATGTGGGGAGTTCACTTGGATACAGCTGCTAAACATGTTCTGAGCAGCAGAACGAGACTGCAATTTTGACATGTAATATAGCTTATCAGCTCTCCTCTCTAGCCTTTTCCTTGGCACATTCCAAGAAAGCTTTTCTCTGCAGGTAATTGATACAATGGCAGTCTTCTCTGAAACATTTCAAGCTAGATAGAGATAAGCTGGCCCCGAAATAATCACTATCTGACAGCACACATATGGCTGGCAGAAAGCATTGCACTTCATCTTTTGTTGAATTGCCACCACTAGAAAGTGATGAATCTGGTAATAAAACAGAATCTGCCCACCTGGTACTATGAAGGATAATGGGTATTTCCATTAAGATCTCATGACACTATGCACAGTATGGTCGCAATACACGTTCCGACACCAATTTAAGATTGATCATTCTCATTATGTACTGTATGAATAATATATAAAACGTGTAAAAATGCCCCAGTTGTGTAAACTTCCAAATTTGAGGGTCAATGTATAAAGATCCCAGACTTGTCATTTTGGTTCTATAATGATCTAAAGAATAATTTTGAATATATGTCCTCACCATGTATGAAGGTAAAGTGCACAGATTGAGCTGCGTTTGCACCTTTGCTTCAAATGCATCAGACCAGGTAAAAAGGTGATACAGCCAGCATATTAGTATACTACATTACACGAACATTCTCTATGGTGTTAAAACACTGCCTAAAATACTGCTGCTCTATCATTCATTATAGCATATTATTTTTTGTATATATCTCTTTAGAAAGTCAAATTCACCAAAAACAAACGTATTGCAGTCAGAAGTAGAAAATCCAATTTGTACAACAAAGTTATATTATGCATCCTCAGTCACATACATAAGCAACTGCATTGCACACTAAGATGTGCAGAGGTTTTAAAAAGAAGCATTTTTATGGGAAGAACAACTGGTCTTTTATTAGCCAACGGTTTTATAAAACAACAAAATACAGCTTATGTTTCAGCAAAAAGGGAGCAACAAAATAAGCATACCTAGCTTCATGTGGAGCGCCGACTAACACCTTACTCATACTTCTGCTTCCAGTCAGCAATAACTTCTGTTTCTTGACAATAACGGTAATAATAGCGTTCACCGTCTCTAGATCAGTTCTCAGGTCCTTCAACACAGTCCATACGAGACTTTTTGTTCTCCTAAGCCCCGAACTCAGAGTAAGCTGCGAACAGATACCTCTGTAGCCCAGTGGCATTTTAAATAAACTGTGCTAATCGTTTACGGAGGAGATCCCAGTCATGCCTGGCGTTTTGCAGCAAATCTTCAGGCTTGGTCAAGGGCTCGTCACTGATTTGTTTCGGCCCTGCTTCCCTAGTACTGTTTGCTGCAGGAAACCTCAACCATCTTCGGATTTCACAGGGTCATCTACGGACGTGTCTGCAACTTCCTCGGTAAGCTGAGAACCTCTCTCGCTCTTCCTCTATAGTTTGGAAGACTCCGGCGCATCAGTTGAGGTCCCCTTTTTTGCTTGAAACATTGTCAGTTTCACTACACCTACCATGCTTTTCTTGCAGTAGTAGGTGGAAATTTTCGGCATTCAGCTGGTCCTGCCGACATTCCTGTTCCAGGACATAGGGACACGACTCTTCCGTGTGTCCAGGGTCGTGCGTCTTGTCTCTGGAACCATATAGGAGACATACTTATTAACATCATAAGACCTGAAGGGACACTCGTGTGGCCGGGTTCATTACCGAAAAAACAAATTATATTCTTCATTCTGGCACTTTCAGGTGTATTCTTCACACGGACATCGGGAAGCGCTATTGGAGCAATATTCTCTGTGTATCCTAGAACCACCAGTAGTCATACAGGTGGGGCAGACTTCACTTGCAGAGTTTGTAGCTCTCGTAGGTATACCGTGTGTGGGTCACTGTCTGTAGCAGTCCCCAGCAGTCAGACTGTGGTGTTTCTGGCTTTATCCAGTGCACCGTACTTTGATTTTTTTGCGTGGATCTGAAGCTCTATTTCTGGTCACCTTTACACATGATTCTTCACTTTGTACTCCAATTGCTCAAGCTGTTGCAGTAACTGTTGTAACAAAAATCCAAGGGCCATCTCTCATCCCACTACTGACACCTTAACGTAGGAGATGTGTGCAGAGACTTTAAAAGAAGATACTTTTTTTATGGGGAAACCAAATAGGCTTTTATTAGCCGACAGTTAAATACAACAAAAAATACAGCTTATGTTTCAGCAAAAAGGGAGCAGCAAAATAACCATGTGTAGCTCTGTGTGGAGTGCTGACTAACACCCATCTTAGTCTCTATCTGAGGGTTTGCCAATGATAACACAACTACAATGTGAGGCAAGTTTTGCCTTTGAGCCCCAGCTTTGTCCAGGCTGGGGAAAAGAGAGGGGGAAACAGTCCAAGGGCAAGGTGCTCTCCACAGCGATGTCCCGGGTGTCTTGTAGGGTGGTCTCTCTCGTGTAGTCCAGGTGTAGCCATTTCCTGGACCAGAGAGATCCCTACAGTTCCAACTGCAGGATTTTTAAAGGCTTTTAATGAGGCAGCTGAGCAGGCAATTAAGAAAGGCCTCTGGTTTTAACCTGCTCAGTGCTGTCTCAGGCTCTGACGGTCTGTTTCCCATGCATGACTATGACAGGAAATCCGCCATAGTACAGGCGCACACACTGTGTTTACCTCAAACTATAAAACTTTCCCCATGCAATAAAATATTCAGCTTCAATTTTAATTCAACTTCCTTTAAGGCTTTATTTCAATAGAACTTCTGTATGCTTTCTAATTAGCTCTTTTTGTGAATTAGAGCTTCACAAGCTTAGTTACAATAAAAGTCAATTGAACTTAACCAAGGTTCATTTTAAGTCCATCTGGAGGTTGTTAATTCAAGAACATGGTTTAAAACACTGTACACTGTGTGTTTTGCATACTCCCTGTAGAGGATTCTCCGTTTGTGCCTCTCTTCTCTATCTGGAAGTAGTGATGAAACTGGCTCTGAACATTCAAGCTAATTGGAACTCACCAACCTTCAGCTGGGTGTTCTTGCAAAGTAGTAATGACTGCCTTTGAACTTGCATGTTTAATTTAATTTGGATTTTGTATAACCTAATTGTCTTAGTAAATGTCTATTGAATAACGTTAAATATGATTTGACTGGTTTTGAGGACCGTTATTTCATTGATCACGTTATTTACTTGGAGAAAGAAAGATTGCAACCTTTAGCATTTCAGCGGGCTCCTCTTTCACCAATGCAAACATTTTACATTTGCACAGTTCTTGAAATGATTCAGTATCCGGTGGCTTCTTTACCATGCTCCACTGTAACACGCACTGTAACTACAGTACAGGCGCCAAAATATGCTTAAGAGTTAGCATGGAGCGGCGTGGGAAAAAACACTCCCGCCTTCCATTAGAGAGGTTATTAGAAGGGTTAACAAGATCCATTTAATGGAGAAACTCACCTCATTCCGGAACCATACTACAAGGAAATATTATAGGGTCTGGGAACCGTGGGACGCTGGACAGGGCGGAGAGGACGGAGAGATGGGTAGCCACCTATAGCGGCAGGAAGGGAAATGCAAGGGAATGGCCCCGGAAGGAGAGCAGGGTTCCGGAGTGTAGAATGTGTCATCCATAAAATGTATGTTATTAAAAATGATTGTTGTTGTTTGTAAAAATTCCCCCACTCCCATTTCACTGTTGAAAACTTTAATAAAAATATAAAGTAAAAAAATACATTACATTTTTTTTTTTTTTAAAGAGTGAGCATGGATACTATAGTCTTCGTATATTATCCAAACAGGATTTCAGTGATCCATTGTATTTGGTTTTATCGTCTAGTTTTTATTGTGCATGAATGAACTAAAGAACTTCTTATGCAATGTATACCATTCCACTATGCTAGACCCAACAGTAATCATCAGAATGGTTGGCTAAGTATAGAACAAACTCCCAGAGCACCAGCTACTGGTTGGCTACCAAGTGCTGCATATATTGGTAACTTTGGCCCATACTGTATGTATTATGGTACAAGTGGCGTAATTCTGGGGCATAAAATCCACCACCAGATGCAATAAAGAAAACAATCCCATTAAAATCAATAGATTTAGCATTGCTTGATACTCTGCTTCGTTAACTATAATAATAAATTAATAACTTTAATATAGCGCTTTTCTCCCAATGGGCCTCAAAGCGCTTCACAATTATAGTATAGTGCTCGGTACACAGCACATAGGATTGATACAGACACAGTCACTGCCCAGTTGAGCTAACAATCTGTTTTTAGTGCCTGAGGCAAAGGAGATAAAGGGGCTTGCCCAAGGTCACAAGGAGCCGACAGCCATGTTCACTGCAGTTGGAGGGGGAAATTGCAGGAGAATAACGGAGACGCCGCCACACCACACCCCACCCGGAGATTGACGACCGTAGCCCGGAGGCAAGTGCCCAAAAACCCGGAGTCTGCGGGTCAAACCCTGCCAAGCAGAGAGATGCAGACTGTGACCTGCACAGCTCACCTGGAATGTGAGTATTGGTTTTCTCCCCCTGCTGAGGGCCAGGAGGATTAAAGTTACGGAGTCCCATTAAGAAGCATTGAACCCCGCAGACTTAAATACTGGGAAATGTTCTGTCTTCAGGTCTGCACTCCAGCTGCACCGGAGCAGCGCAAATCGCGCACCAAGGGCAGGAAGTCTGGCTACATCTGTATGTCAATCAAGTTCAATCCCATGTTACATTTAAATGACAGCTCTTTGTAATTACAGTATATTGATCCAGAGGAAGGAAAAGAAAAAAACCCAGTGACACATCATCCAATGATATCTCAGAACGGGAAAAATACATTCATTCCTTACTCTAATAATGGCAATCAGATTTCTCCCTGGGTCAACATGCCCAACCTTTTTTGAAGATATCTGTTGTGTTACTGTAAAGAACCCTTTCCTTTGTTGCCGGTGAAATCTCCTTTCATCCAATCTTAAGGGAGGACCCAGTGTCCTTTGTACTCGCTCTTACAGGTATTTGGTGGTTTATTCCTACAAACATTTTTTGTGTACTTGTACCTCCACTGCTCATTTCTATTCACAAAGTCTGTACATTTTCATCCTTCCCTTCCTATACATTTTCCTTTATTAAAATTTAAATCCGGTTTAACATATAAACATACTATCAAGTCCCGACTGCGTTCCCTCGCCGGAGTTTCCTCCGGCTGCCGATGTTGCTCAGGACTAATTCCTTGGACTTGCTCCAGTTGCCTGGTTTTGCCGCTGTTCCGCGGCAGAATCTTCTCCTGGGTTGGTGCCCAGGAAGGGATATGTTCCTTGCAGCTGCGACAGGTTATTTCCTGCTGTTCTGTTGCCTAGCTCTTTGCGCTCTGCTGGACTTTCCTTCTTGCTATTTGGACCATTCCATCTCTGCTGGATCTCCCGTGTAAGAACAATGCCTGTCTGACCTCCCGCTTGCCTGGAACTGTGCCGGCCTCCCAGGGGTCTAAAAGCAGGAATCCCACTCGTTTTGAATTTATATATTGTTTGCATTATTCGAAGGAGTGATCCTCTGGAGCTGAACCAAACTGGTTTTTTTAGTTCAGAATACCACCTGAGGTACTCACCATTTGAGATGCCAGTTTACCTCCTGGATTTGGAAAAATGGCGCCGCAGTCATCCAATAGGGAGCCGCCAAGTCATCCATTGTGGCTTCCCATTGGCTCTGTACGATTTGGCAGCCATTTTGATTTCTTGAATCAGAGCTGAAACACTAGCAACTAAAATGGTAAAAGTATCTCAGGGAACGGGCGTTCTCTGCAGCTAGACATAGGGTGGTCCAGCTCCCAAGGAGTGATTGGTTCAAATGTCATAAGCCAATCCTTTAAACTGTAAAAAAAAAAAACATATATATGTACTCTAGTGCAGAGGTGCGCGAAACTCTTTTTAGTCGCACCCCTCCACCCCATCTTCTCAAAGCGATGGCAATGTGTCATCGCTATGAGAAGATGCAGGAGGAGAAGCCGGATAGAAGGAAAGTGGTAGTTACAGAGACCCCGTGTTCTCCCATGGCAATCAATTTAAATGCTGTGGGGAAGATCGAAGGGCCTCTGTAAACACGGGGCTCTGTTCTGCACCCCACCCTAGAAAATGTTGCACCCCTCAATTTACATACCCTTGTACCGAATACAAGCTTAAGATTTCTAAAAATATCATTTAGAATATTCACCCAATGTAGATGTATTGCAACTAAGGAGTAACAGAATAATTTGCTCTTTTCTTCGGATAATTATAATCAGCAGGTAGTCTAGTCATCAATCTTCCTCATAAAACGCAAAGGGTGTAAGGTAATAAGGAGAGCTGTGATGGGCTACTATAATTTTTATATATTGGATATCCAAGCTTACCTGGCAAATTTCTGCTAATAAAACGCCTATGAAGCATCTGTTATTGGTTTGAAGGTTTCAAATGTATGTCTTTGGTCACACAATTTTACTTGGTCATTAATGTCACTTTTTAATAGGCAGGTATAAATTGTTCTGTTTGGAGTTTCACCAATGATAATACATACTGTAATACGACCTAGGGTAAAGAACTAGTGTTGAAAAACTATTACTAAACCTAAAAATAGCTAAACAAAAAGGAACGGAGAGAGCACAACGAGCTTCTAAACCATTTTACCTTTATAGCACGAATAGAGTAGGGTGATACTTTTATGTATTTTCAGTTCTCTAAGTGAAGTGGCTTCTAATACGTACATTAAATGCAATAGAGTCATTCTTGCCGGTTTCCAAGAAACAGTGTGGCGACACCTCTACCCATCCACGTACCCAGGATCAACATGGCAAAGGACAGATTGTCCATGACACAAAAAGCAAGGCGAGTTACTCGGGAAGAATCCCAATGGCAGTTAGAAGTAGAGGTAGTAAATGTAAGTTTGTAATACATCGCAACTGATAAGCTTTGGGTTAAGAGTATCGTTGCTCTGTTAAAGCTTCTTAATCAAACAGTTGTCTAATATATATTGCACGGCCTTGGAACACTCGAGTAGAATGTAGTTACGTATTTAATGGTACAATATAAGGCTTAGAAAGACTGAAAAAAATAGACTTCTCAAGCTGCCCCTAATCAGATTTATGGGGGGAATTCTATAAACTCCAAGAGGCTGTTTGGGCTGTATTCGAACGGAAATCAACATCATCAATGGGGATTTTTGTTTGTAACGAACTCAAACAGTTGCTTTGGTGTGTAGAGAATTTACCCTTTAGTATAATGTTAGAACACCATGTACAACTAATGTCCAGCAACAGAGACAGGATGAAGACCGTTTGGGATCGTTACTATATAGCTGGGCCAGACACTGTACCAGAATCTGTAGGTTAAGCTTAAAAAACTAAAATCAGGAGTACAGCATCTTTCCATCTATTGCAGGGGTGGCCAGCTTTAGTCCTCAAGGGCCGCCAACAGGTCAGGTTTTCAGGATATCCCTGCCTCAGCACAGGTGTCTTTGACGGAGCCTCTGATTGAGCCTCCTGTGCTGAAGCTGGGATATCCTGAAAACCTGACCTGTTGGTGTGGCTTGACTGGAGTTGAGCACCCCTGTTCCATTGCATTATATACAATCTATCACACAGCTATTAGTAGTGCCTTAGCACAATTGACTTCTTTTGTAAGGTGCTGGAAAGATTGACAGTGAACATGTTATTTAAACATTGCAATCATTACTGCTTTGTATTTCTTGTGTCAGATACTCATGCAGCCGCGGTTATGGAGAAAACCTTTTAAAAACCAGGCTCCAATGTTTTCGCCACCTTGGATCATTCTTTGCAGCATTAAGGCATAGCAGGACTACATTTTAATGTGTTTTGAATAAGTCATGCAGAGAAATGTTAAATCAAATCTTTAACTCCACAAATATATATGTCTTGTTCATGTACTACTCTTTTCCCTGTAAGCATTAAATTCAAATCTGCATGGAGTGTAGTCTGTTCCCAATGCAGAGTTTTGGCACGGGTGCTCTGGCAGCAAGTTACAGAGCAGCCATTTATTCCTTAGGAAGCCTTTCCTGTATCACAGAAAATATGCCAACCTATTTTCCAGGCTTTGTCACACCTGTTATCACCAACTGTGCCTGCCAAACCCTTACTAAGGGGAACGATTAAAGAGGCAATCCAAGTATGCCATTCGTATCGCAATTTTTTATTTTTAACGTAGGACTGAAGCAGGGGGTTACCGGAGCCGAATCCCATTCATTTCAGCTCCAAGGACCCCCTACTTCCGGAGAAACAGACCTCCGTAGGGGGTTCCGGTAGCTTCGCCGGTAGCAGGGATCACATAATGGCCGCTTACAAAGCTCCCGCACCCTGTGGGCCAGTAGGAAGCCTTGATGTCTGCAGGGCTGGCTTCCTATTGGCCCACGTGACACGGGAGCGTTAAACTTTGCTGAGATACACCACCAAAGGGGGTGTCTAATCTCGGGAAGCAGGGGCTCCGCAGAGCTGCAATTAATGGGGCTCAGCTGCGGAGACCCCCTGCTTCAATTATACACACACACACACACACACACATTTGTAAAGGGCATTATTTGCTCCTTTAAGACGAGTCTTAGGCTAAGGCCCCGCTCCCTCCGTCAGCGCTCCCGCACTGCAGACAGGCGGGGCGCTGACATACACAGACCGCGATATGCGGTCTGTAGGGAGTGGGAGCCGGAGCGGGAGGTGGGCGGGAGTGGGAGGCTTGAGCGGGAGGGGGGCGTGGCTTGAGCGGAGGGACCCGCTACTCCCCCCCCTCCCTCCCTCCACGGGCTCGGGCTGCTGATGGTTTTTAATTAAAAGCAACACACACACACACGCAGGCACTCATACACACACACACACACAGGCACTCATACACACACAGGGACTCATACACACACACACGCAGGCACTCATACACACACACACACACACACACTCATACACACTCATACACACACAGGGACTCATACACACACACACGCAGGCACTCATACACACACACACACACACGCAGGCAGGCACTCATACACACACACACACACACGCACACGCGCACTCATACACACACAGGGACTCATACACACACAGACGCAGGCACTCATACACACACACACAGGCACTCATACACACACAGGGACTCATACACACACACGCAGGCACTCTCACACAAACACACACACAGGCACTCACGCACTCAGGCACACACATACACATACACAAACACAGACAGGCACTCACGCTGCTTTCCCTCCACACTCCTCCCCGCTCCCCGAAGCCTCTCCTCCTCCCGAAGCCTCCCCTCCTCATTGGCTCACAGCCACACCACGTGACGCGTCGATGCTAGGAATTACAATTCTCTTGTATCCCCTAGCGGCTGACGCGTCACAGCGTGTAGCGAGCTGTGCAGCCAGGGGGGACCGGGACCGGCACGGGAGGATTCCCCTGCGTGTGGGGAAAGCCCGTGCAGCCGCCCGCGCAGCCGGGCGCAGCGGGTCCCAGGCCTTACTTATATGCATTATAGCACTAGAAGTCGAGCACCGTTGTTCTAAAGAAGAATGCAATTGGTGACAAAGATAAAACTCTCAGGAATGTTACATGGCCATAAAATACCTTTGCTAAACTTTAAAAATAAAAAAGAGAGACTGATGTACACGGAAGCAGTGTTCCTCTGATGTTTTCAGTCATATTCATAAGAATGCATTTGGAGAATCACCGCTCCTCTATTTATCCCATCATTGTTTAATGCCTAGAATCTGGGTTAATATTAAAAAATGAATTCAACTAAATGTGATGCGCTGATGCATCTAAAACACCCTCTAACAATGGTTTACCCAGCCTCTAGATGTACCATCTGTAAGGCCACTGAGCGTACCTCCAGCATAAAGAGAATATTGATAACTTTGTCCCAGTGTCGGTGTAATTACTGTATATCATGCTTTCATTGTGAAAGACGACATCTTCAGATTCCCACTCCCTGGTGCCGGCTAACGTAAACCCTTAAAACGTCGTGAGACGCAATGTGCAGCCTAACCAAGAGCAGAGGGATTCATTACTGTAGCACAATGATAACTTGGATACGTTTATAGTCTTCCGAGGATCCAAATCAAAATCTGGGCATCATTAACGTATGTTACAAAAGTCAAACTTTCCCCCCCCCCCTACATGATAAAGACTCAGATTTTAAACGAAACACGGCTTATAAACACAATTAAACTATATTAAACAAGGCTGCAATTCAAGGAAGATGTTCTGTTCACACACAAAAAAAACCTTTTCATTCAAGCAGCAGTTAATAAATAATGAACCCTGATGTGGTCATTTTCAATAACTATTGGAGTATAATTAGGGCCACACTGAAATGTAACAAAACTGCAAAGCTGGGGATACAGCTCCCAAGACAACCTCTTCGTTGTGTGCACACTTCAACTGGTTAATGGTTCAGGACAGCTGAAACGTTAAACCCAATTGTTATAACATTACAGTTATAAAGATATTTGAAATCATTTATTCACAATAATATCAAATGAATTGTATATAAAGTATGTGGGGGTGGGGAGGGGAGAGGGAGGAAGGTGAGAATAGTTTATACTGGGATAATAGATATCAGTATCAATAGTGTCCTATACTGAGGGGTAGATAATATAGGAATAAGTGTCCTTCATACAAATGTGTATACAGTATACTGTATAGAGGCTGGTGGACTAGGTTGATACTGATAGTATATATAGGATAGGTTGTGATAGATATACCTATTAACCTAAAAAAAATACTAGTGCACTTTAAATACATTGGACACAAGTCTCAGGATATTGCCTGCGATTATAGTCCAACGTGGATGGATTGGTTACAGAGCTGGCTGCAAGCAGTATGCTTAATGTCTCACAAGTGCACTAGTATTCAGAAGTGGTCCCAATATCTCAAAGGTATACATTGCTAATGAGCTATTTTCCTAATATACAGGGCTGGCAATACAGTAGATAGATCCTTTTAAACCTTGTATAATATAGTGCTTGAAGGATATGCCTGTGCTCAGCACAAGTGCCTGCAGATATTGCCTCAGTCAGTACCAAAGTGGTCCCAGACTACTGCCCAGTGAAGCTAGCTCTAATTCATATGCATATGCCTGGTAATCCTGAGAGTACTGGTGCATAAATCATACATTGGACACTAATCCCAAGATATTGGATGCAATTATAGTGCAATGTGAGTAGGTGGCGGAGAGCTGGCTGATAGCGGCTTGCCTAATATGCTCTGAAATGCCCCAGTGCTCAAATCTGATCTCCGTATATAGAGAGCTATACTCTTACTTCTGTGTAGTTCTATAATTCAGAGCATTTTTGTGCTCAGCATAGTGTCTACAAAAGGGACCACTTCTCATTATTACTCCACTCCCCGTGATGTCTGACGTCACACGCAATTGGTCCCAGTGTATGTTTCACTCCAATTGGAGCTCTCTCGAGGGAGTGCTCAAGGAAGCAAGAGAGCGCTCCCTTGGGAAAGCTCCAATATTCTGGGACTTGTATCCAATGTATTTAATCTGCACTAGTATTTTTAGGTGAATTGGTATATCTATCTATCAATACTTATCATACATACCATCAGTATTTACTTAGTTTATATTACTACCAGCCTCTATATATACACAGGTCCTCCAGGTAAGGGGAGCGCTCCCCTTACCTGGAAGACGACATACTACTTTGGGACCAGTGGACGGTCCATCTGAAGGGTTTAGAGCTGCTATCTTTTCCCCTCACATATAATATTATTACTATTATTGTTTGCTCACATTTCTTTGGTGAAGGTTATATTCACGTTATTAAATTTGAGGTATCTACGTTTAAGTAATCTCACTGTACCTTGGTACACCATATATTTGGGTAACAACACTTGCTTTATGTATTGGTTGCATTATACAGTTTTGTAAGAAATACCCAGCACCTACAGGATCACCCGGTTACATTTTTCTTTCCTCTATATACACACACATCTGTATTAAAGACACAATTCCATATTATATACCAATCGGTATAGGACTCTATTGGATAAGGATATCTACAATCCTTTTATACTGTATACTATCCTCTCCTCCTCCCCATGGATGTACTTTATGTATCATTTATTTTAGATTATTTGAATAAAAATGTTTTAATATCTTACAAAATAAAGAGATAGACAGCACTCAGAAAAGCGAATGATAATAGCCGCAGGGTGCTCAAGGGAACAGGGAGGACCCTAATACCGCCAAAAAATATCAAAGAACAAGGGGGTTCCCAGCACTCGCTGATGCCAAATGAATACAGGAGATGGGAATATGCCAAATCCAAAATGTAATGATAGAAGCTCGAGACTATAATAATGGAACCGTGCCATACACTTGTGTAGCAACACAGAAACAAAATTAAGTGATTCTGAATGCGCAAAGTGAAGGGAAAAAACACCGGGGTGGTTTTACTATATCGTAACTGACTTTATAACAATTAGGTTTAACGTTTCAACTGTCTAACAATTAACCAATTCACGTGAGCACACAACTAACAGGTGTCTTGGGAGTTCTATCCCCAGCTTTGCAGTGATGCTCTGTTATTTACCTTTGTATAGTACCTTTTCATATAGTTCTAGAGCGATCATCCCCTTCAACTATATACTGAAATCTATACTCTACACAGATGACTAAAAAAATCCACTAGTTATCAGCTTGTGGTGCCATCAATTTCCATTCCATAATTTCATTCAGAAACTACACTATTTGTGAGTGGCAGAAGCTTTTTTTAATAGGATTAAATAGGCAAAGTGGCACTTTAAAGAAAATAAAAATAATCTTTCTTTGTTTTAATATATCCAACCTTTAATTTTAATTACCTTTATTGAAAATGAATTACCTAGAGCTGCTGATCGATTTGTTCTCCCATGATCGATCTGCAAAGATCCTGTTTCCCAGGGATCACTAAATGGCCGCCTTTCAGTTCCAATCAATCCTTCAGTCAGTGTAACTCGGCAGCTACAATGTACCCTCATATTACCAAGGTCACATTATCTATTGTTACAGTTTGCAGATCAAACGGCTGGGAACATTTGTAACACATGATCACCAACAGGAAATTGTCACAGCTCTTGCAAAGCGTGGGAGGCAGGCTAAAACCTGCTATAGAAACCAGAGGATACTCAGTATATTAAAACTTATTTTTAAAAAAATTTAAGAGTTGAATTACAAAATAAAAAAGTAGTAAGTATTATTTAATACTACATAACTAATTTGAGGAAGAAAAGAAAAAAACACATGTATGCACGAGTCCATCTTGGGTAAATCTCACAACCATCTTATTGTAACTCTTAAAACAGATGTAACATTTTAACTACTAAAGTCTACAGACAGTCTATAGAAAAAGAAAGCCGTTGCTTTTGTGAGGCACTTTTGTCCTATGAAGATTCCTAAGCGGTGTTTTAAAACCATCACAAGTACAGATCTAAGAGACCTGGGCAGTGTCTTCTCAAACCGACTGTACATTAACACAAAATACTCTATTTTGATCTTTCAATAAAACATGCTTCTGTCCTTCAACACACTGGCCGTTCATTTTCAGCTTAGACATCCTAAGAAAAGGCTTCTTTAGAAATATAGCCCCTTGTTACCAGTCAGGCTACATTGTTATTTAACGAGACAAGGTGAGATGTTTATAGGCAGACACATGTAATTAAAGACAAGCTACACACCAAAAAATTCAGAGATCAGTGTATTCATGGTTTGTGTTATAAAACACACACATGTACCAATTAATTGGAGAATGCTACATTTTAACATAGATTTTATTTAAAGGTTAGACATCTGACAGCTTACTGAAGAATATCTCGCACACGTACCCCTGAATGAAAGAAGCAGTTCTTTTATCCAAAGGGGAATGCCTGTTGCTGATAAAAGACTGCAGATCTAGGGCTACAGTAAACCGACTTCACTGAGTGAGTTGTCCCGAGAGGGCTTTTGTCAACTCTCAGCTAGTATTTGAGTACAATTTGGAGAGCAGCCTGAGAGTTACATGCACAATGCTGGTAACTGTTTCCCATTATTATTTCTGTCGGCTCAAATATTATTTATATATATATATATATATATATATATATATATATATATATATATATATATATATAGACACACACACATACACACACACACACACACACACACACACACACACGTATCTGTACCGTGTTAGCCAGGATTAATAATCAAAAACAAATAGACAACACCGTTCTGTGACTAACGAAATGCTTTTATTTGCGCCACAAATAAAAGCATTTGGTTAGCCACAGAATGGTATAGTCTATTCGTTTTTTTTAATATATATATTATTATTTTTTGTAGGTGTATATATACATATATGTATGTGTATGTGTGTGTATGTGTGTGTATATGTATGTGTGCACGTTTTGTGTGTGTGTGTGTGTGTGTGTGTGTGTGTGTGTCTGTCTGAGCGCATATACGCATATACAGTATAAGAACATTAAATGCGGGTTGGCATAGAAACAATGGGATTATGAGTTTGGGTTGAAGTAACAGTCTTTCTTACTATAGACAGGTTTCAATATAATTTTTATGACTTAGAAACACAAGCTTTTAAGCCAAATTAATGCCTAGAACCGAGGTTCCCCATTGGTGAGTCTGACCTGTTCATTGTGATTTCCAATAACAAATGGCTACTTGTGAAATACCAAAATAAAGGAGAAGCAAAGTCTATAACTTGCTAGTTGCAATATAATGAAAACTTCTCTACTGGTTTAGAGGCAATTTACACTGAAGAAAGAACGCTGTTAAATATTCAATGTCGCCGTGACTTGAGCCAATAAAAGCCATATTAAACGGTTTCTGCATATATCACCCTAATATCAGCATGTCTCAAGTCCAACATATAAAACAGAAACTCCAGGACAACTTCACAAGTAAGTGTGTAATGAGAGGCGAGCACAAAATGTCGTTGTACATGTTGCCTTCAGATTATTATTTATTTTTTTAAACTAAATGAAACTACTTGTAAAGCAGCAGAACTGCCGAACAGAAGTCCCATTTAAGGACCGTACCTGTGGAAGGTAGTATTAGGAAAGTAAATTCCTATACTGCAGGGGGGCTCAACTCCAGTCCTCAAGCCCCCCCCACACCCCAACAGGTTACGTTTTAAGGATATCCCAGCTTCAGCACAGGTGGTGCCGTTGAAGACTGAGCCACTGATTGGGCCACTTGTGCTGAAGCTGGGATATCCTTACAACCTGACCTGTTTGGGGGGGTGGGGGGCTTGAGGACTGGAGTTGAGCACCCATGATCTATGTGACCGTTTTTCTAACAATGTGATTGTAAAACCCAGGCATACCCCGGTTTAAGGACACTCACTTTAAGTACACTCGGAGTAAGGACATATCGCCCAATAGGCAAACGGCAGCTCACGCATGCGCCTGTTAGCACGTCCTGAACAGCAATACCAGCTCCCTACCTGTACCGAAGCTGTGCGCAAGCGGGGAGACTATGGAGCCTGTTACAAATGCGTTATTTACATCAGTTATGCACGTATATGACTATTGCAGTACAGTACATGCATCGATAAGTGGGGAAAAGATAGTGCTTCACTTTAAGTACATTTTTGCTTTACATACATGCTCCGGTCCCATTGCGTACGTTAATGCGGGTATGCCTGTAACGCACTGCATTCATTGGCAGTCCTAACAAGCATATTCATTAAACAAGCCTATAACAGTTTACAGGCTGTCGTCTGGTCACACCCCGATTTTCAGGCTACTCTCACCCCTGCTATTCTGTACCGCAAATACAAAATATCCCTTGTGAGCACATTCACATGTCTCAGACAGGTCTGCAACCCTGCCGTTCCCCATCATCTCTTCACATACAATGCTTCCACTGCAGCTAGGGATTGTGGGAAGTGACATGCAAATGAGCACACAGTGCCACCTTTTGCTACTTGTCCACTGTAACAACTACTATTCTGTGTAAGGGAAAGCAATAAGTAAGGGAACATGTAAGAGACTGAAGCGCTGCTGTACCCACGCTGTCCGACCGTATTAAAAGCAGCAGACCGCGCTGACCGCCATTTTTATACTTTGAGAGATCTCTTTCTTGTCCTTTCCAAAGTGGCCTTTATTTTTAAAACCTTATGCTTCGTGTAGGACATAGAAGCATTTGAAACAGTAAATCCCGGGAGTTTAAAATGAAGCTCCCCCAAGAGTCTAGCGCGGTCTAAAAGTACCCTCCGAATATAGAGATTCATTCATTTTAACTAAAAACTTATTTTTTTAAACACAAAGGCAGGACATGCTCAGAATGCAAATACAAACAGGCTTGTGGGGGATTCCTGAGAGCACATGTCTTGTATATGTGACCAGGGTTAATACACACAGCTACCTAGCGACTCAAATTTCACCTACGTAAGGTACATCAAATGAATGTCTGCCCTCAATCTGTCACAATATATATATAGATATATATCTTTAATCGCAACTGTCACAAAGACTAATCAGTAATTCTTGTGAATATTCGTCAGACCCATGATATCCTCATAATTAGTAACTCTACACAATTCTGGAATACCTTCCTGGCCACACCCTCTAGTATTTACAGATCCCCTTCAGGATACACACATACAAAAAAAGACGGGTTTCGTTTATTTCTGCAGTCAGAAGAATTCTTACGCCCGATTTCTTAAAACCCAGATTTTGACCCAAATAACATGATGTTCGGAACACACACAAAACTAGGCATGGTCAATGGTTTCACCTTCCAAAAACAATTCATGTATTTTTAAGGAATCCTACAACTAAAATGAGCCTAGGATTTGCCAGATTTATTAATATAATGAATACCTCATGATATGGGCACAATCCAGCATGCATGTTAAGCGCACAAGGAGAAAGACTGTGTTTGTTGCATGTTCATCACTTTCTTCAGGACTGGCTGGGAATCCTGCAGGGCCTCTTACCTTCTCCGTCGTCGAATGGCATTGCGTGGTCATGGCAACGCGGCACCACAGAGCGTCACATTGTCATAGCAATGTGACAGTGCATGGTGTCACGTTGTCATGGCAACGCGGCACCATTTGACGCCACGGTGCCATGAGGAGGGACCCTGCAGGACGACTTGGCGAAGGTAGGAGAGTTACAGAGGCCCCCTCGCTCTCCCCCGGCAATCAGTTGAATTTTTGTGAGCGCAGTGCCTCTAACCGCAGGGTGCTCGGTGCAGTGGCATTGACGTCACCACCATCACCCCCATCAGTTTCTTATCCAGTCAAACGGAAAATGCAATAAAAAAAAAAAAAAAAACACACTTTTGAAAAGGAGAAAGGACAGGCAGTAATAACAGATCTCAGGAACACCAGAAGAAATGTGAGAAGCAGCAAAACTAAGAGGATACACAGGATGATAATCAGGAGGGACAGTGCCAGAACATACTGCAAACAGTGTCAACACATAGTGTGCCGTCAAAAGAAGATGTCAGATTTAACAAAGTGAAAATGGAACAACAAACAGAAGTGTGACAACTGTGAATTTCAGGGGGAAAAAAACAAACTCTATTATGAAAAAATAAGCAAATGCCTGTACATTCATATTTCTGTTCTTAAAAGAGCAATTCATGCTTTTCTTTTAAATTACTGTTTTATTAACATCGGTTTGAAGCAGGGGGCCTCCAGAGCTGAACCCCATTCATTTCAGCACCGGGCACTAACTGCTTCCTGAGATACAGGCCTCTTCTAAGGGGGTGCTGGTATGTCGGCAAAGTTTAAAGCTACTGTGTCACGCGGGCTAGCCAATAGGAAGCCGCATCGGATGACATCAAGGCTTTCTATTGGCCCACAGGGGGTGGGAGTTTTGAAACTCCATTACACGAACCCTGCTAGCTGCACCCCCTATCTCCAGAAAGTATCTCCAGAAGTAGGGGGGCCCTGTAGCTGAAATGAATGGGGTTCAACAACAGAGCTTCAATCCTATATTTATTTATTTTTTTGCAAAAAACAAAAACAAAATCGCCCGCTTGGATTGCTCCTTTAAAAATCGAGGTAGAAGTTGGATTTAAGTTTTGATCAGTTCCTATTATGTGTAATTTACATGGAATTTGAAGTTCTTTAAAATCACCATGTTGGAATTTTGAGGACGTGTAACTTAATAAAATAAAGCTTGTGTGGGTGTGGCACCTCCTTCAGTAGCGTCACCCCTGAGGAAAGTTGCATGGACTGCGTATGTAAGGCGTGTCCTTGGTCCCACTACCAATAGAAGACTTCCTCCTCTTGGTAATAGGACAGAGAACAGCGTTAGAGTGGAGTTTGTTTTGAAATACGATAGACCTTTGCTTTGATGGGCATCGGTTACACTCCGCTTACCTGAAAGAACACAGACATTGCTGCTATCAACCTCTTTTCCAAAATAGCTGCTCCGAAACTGTCGAAGTCATCAGGGTTGTAGAAATAGATCTGCATCTGCAAGATAAAAATAAAAAAAACACTTGAGAAGGGCTCTCTCTCGTAGCTTGTACCGATGACTGTGACGTTACCTCCCACAAAGAAAAACTGGCTTATGGAAGACCATCTCCTAGCTTATTTATCTCCATTAATCTCCCCACTACATATAACGACTACAGCAGCTGGGTGCACCAACCGGTTTAAGGACACAACCAGAATGCTACAATTCCTATTGTTGACTCGTTGAGGGAGATTATTTCAAACTAGTCCTACAGAAAAATGTTTTCTGAAGAGTTTGTCATATGTTAGAATAGGAAGAGACATTTTATTTCTATTAACAAGAGGAGTGATTAGAAGAATTGAAATTTCATGGATCAAACATCATAATTATCCTATTAATAAAAATGGATGGTTTCCAGATCTAATTGTTTGCTTTAGGCACCAACAATGCAATTCTCATAAAATAACATCTGGGCTTTGATTTCATTGGATTCCAAAGTCATTTTGTTAAGATGTATCCCCTGTGATGTACTCTTTGCTGCCAGAGTAGTCGGTGTGCTGAATGACCCATTGGAAACAGAAGAGTTAATATATTTTGCACCAGAGTGATCATGTGAGGGGAGGAGGACTTTGCCAGATCGCATTTAGTGTTCCCCCGGAGCGCAGAACGCAATCTCACCTAGAAAACCAGTTGAAAACCCATGATGCAGTAGGGCCTACAACATGGGGCACTCAAAGGGTTAAAGCGGGGGTGACCAACTCCAGTGTCCTCAAGGGCTATTATGACAGATACAGATTAGCCAACTGTGCTGAAGCAGGGATATCCCTAATACCTGGCCTGCTTGTGGCCATTAAGGACAGGGAGTTTGCAGCCCCTGGGTCAAAATGGAGACTATAAAAAGTCAATGGTGGTCTAGTGTAGGAAAACGTGATTAACGCAATAAATGGCACTGCAGTTTCAGTCCGCAAAATCTGCCGTTACTTCCCACTTTAAGAAACCACGTTTCTTCCATCCTCGCATTCTGTACCCTTTCTCAAAACTGTGAACGGGGACAGAGACATTTTGATTAAACAAAACGTCAGGAATAAAAAGCTGCTAGAAAGTGATGTTTGACAATACCACCCGAGTATAATCAAGATGCGGCGACGTAGAGATCTGATTCAAACCCCCCAAACAGAAAAAAACACAAAGGAGAACACGAGTAAAGAGCTATTATACTTCGCAGCAAAGACGTAGTTTACAACGTATGAGTCCGCTGACAGCTGGGAATGAAGAACCGCTTCCCTCAGCATCACTCAGAGATAAATGCTGTCATTGTATTTGAAAAATAAATAAATATATGTACTGCTGCATCTCTCTCTCAATCAACAGGCTAAAATGATCAGATTGCGAGACTGAAAGGGACATAAATCATGGACAAAATGGAAGGTATGTTCCCACGTAGCTGACCACGGTTTACCTTGTATGGAGTATTTCAGACCTCTTGCAGTAGTCTAAATTGATCGTTCACTTGTCAGAGCCATTTAAAAGCTCCATGCATTGCTGAAACTGAATTAATGGCACAGATTGTGTTGAATGGACCCAATCTTGATGATTAATGCCACTATTTATAAAGCTCTGATCAACGTTTTCATATTTATTGGAAACCTGCAAAATGTTCATCTTTCCTTCTGTGCGCGACTTGGAAATGTGCAAAATTGTCTAAAAATGAATTTGCGACATTTTAAAGCATTTTGTTCCCCAAATTTGATTCCCTGCGAAATGTTTCGCCACGCCCCAAAGGGCTAATAATGCGTAAGCTTTCGGTAAAATATAGCCCGTGAGATGTGTGTGTGCCCTTACTTATAGTCTCGGCATTAAGTGAGCCCAGCAATTTCAGCAAATTAGCATAGGAAAGGACATTGCAATGCACATGGCCTTCATGATTTGCGGATCACTAACAAATTGACAAAACTGCGGCATTTTCCAAGACTCAAAAAGGGCAAGGTTTACGCATCTCTACCGTGACTGCGCTGTTTTTAGGCTGTAAAAGCTGTTCAACGTTTTACTTCCATGTTATTCCCCCCTCTGGATGCCTCCCAAGTCTCATCTACAATCACTATACCGCACATAACGGCTTCTAAATTAACCTAGATCAGCGGTGCACAACTCCAGTCCTTAAGTGCCACCAACAGATCAGGTTTTCAGGATATCCCTGCTTCAGCACAGGTGGCTCAATCAGTGACTCAGTTGAAGACTGCACCACCTGTGCTGAAGCAGGGATATCCGTAAACCCTGATCTGTTGGTGGTCCTTGAGGACAGGAGTGGACCAGCCATTGACCGAGCCACTGATTGAGCCACCTGTGCTGAAGCAGGGATATCCTGAAAACCTGACCTGGTGGTGGCCCTTGAGGACTGGAGTTGGCCGCCCCTGTTCTAAACATTCTAAAACTGTGCTGTTAGCCTTGCAGAAACTTGGAGTTATAGACCGATCGGTT